>NC_142937.1:56721634-56756495 GCF_046866305.1 Octopus bimaculoides | reverse complement strand
ACACAGCCACTTTTAATAATTTCTTTGCCTTGTTTATGATAGTAGGGTGAATTTTAACCATGTAGAAGCACCTCAGAAAATACTGTATCTTCCCTTCAAAACACTAGATAAATGTAATCTATGATGCTACACTGGGCTACTACTGCTTCATAATGAAATAAATTATCAGGGAAAAAAAATAACTGATTTTCATATTTCAACATAATACAACTGGCGTTAGGAAGGGCATCCAGCTGTAGAAACTGTGCCAAATTTAGATTGGAGCCTGGTGTTGCCATCCGGTTTCACCAGTCCTCAGTCAAGTCATCCAACCCCATGCTAGCATGGAAAGCGGACGTTAAACGATGATGATGATGATGACAACTATATAGATTAAATAACAAGGGTGTACCTCAAATTGCAAGAAATAGTAGCCAGATCTCACTCAAATCACCCAAACATCCTGAAAAGTGGAAGGACACATTACATTGCATATATATATATACACACATTTATGTGTATTTATTTATATATATATATATATATATATATATATATATATACCACCACAGAGTTAAACAACTGCAATTGTATAGAACAGTAGTTCCTAACCATTTCACTGCTATGAATTTTCCAAAGACTGCAGGCTTTTGAAAGGTCTATCTACCCAACAAATTTTGAACTCAGATCATGGACCCTGCTATATTATCTTTGTAGATGCCCAGAGATCAAAAGACCCCTACATTGAGAAAAGCTGATACAGAGAAACAACAAACCTGATCCTTTAGAAGATTCAGCCCATCGTGGGTCAGAAGACGGATAGTCGTCAATAATGGACAAGCTGGTTTGAGCAATTATAGTGTCCAGTTCGGAAGTTTTAATTGGCAACACTTTAGTTTCATTGGTCTCCATTTCAAATTCTTGAGTCATGTATGCAGGAAAAGCTTTTGTTAAAAGTTCTTCAGTTTTTTTCTGACAAAAAATGCAAATATACAATCATTTTGAAATCCCAAATACATGTAGTCACAAGCATTTTAGGTAGAGCATTATCAATCTGAATTATAGGATTTAAAGAACTATTACATCATCCTGAAGCAAAACTGAATTTTAAAACAAAAACAAATGAACTGTTGAGTAATAAATAATTGTTAAGATATGAAGCCTTACTATTTTTTTATGGCAATATGCAACAAATGCAGCTGTGAAGATACTCTGCAATGAATTATCACCAGTTGTAGACTCCTGTAAAATGAAAATACATTCAAATTAAAAATTTGTATTTGACTGATAATATCTCATAAAAATTTTTCGAGAAACGGAGAAGAAAAGTCATTTAACCTTTTAGCATTCACATTACTCTTTCAAATGTAATTATTTATTAACATTGTTTTGAATTAATCATGCATTATCTCAGTTTCAAGATTTCAATGATATGATTGTCTATTTTTAAAATGACATTGTAGGGTAGGTGTGAGAGGCCAGATCTGGCTGGTTTGAACATAAACCAGGTAGAATATTTGGACCAGTTGTGGCTGGTCTAAATGCAAAAGGGTTAGATACGTAATACTTTCTTGGAGATAGTGGAGAAGAAAAATAACTGAAATACATAATACTTTCAACAAAGTATAATCCTATCACAAAACAATTTCATTTATTTTGTTGATGATAAAAACTATAATTTAAATACATTTTATACACATAGTAACAGACTGGATCATCTTTTATAAATATAACTGTAAAATCTCAAAACATGGAATGTAACTTACTTCTATTTCAAAAACAGGCTCTGAATCAACACTGTAAAATATAAAATGAACAAAATAAAATCTTACAAAATATTTCATACACAATACCTATTTTAAAATATTGGTCACAAGCTAATGACTGCAACTGATAAAAGAACAGCAAAAAGTAGTTTAAGTTTAAATGAGATAATGAAAAATTTTTGTTCTTACTAAACAACAAAATAACGATGGTCCTCCAAAGACTAAAGAGACATTTACTTATCTTACAATAACTTTCAGTAGTGATAGGCACAACCAAAATTACTCACTTATCCTTGATACACTACATGAAGTTAGTGTTAGCTAATGGTCCAACTCCTATACATTAGGTGGAAATATTCATTGCATACTAAACTGACAAACAATGTCACAAGGAAAGAAAAATTGAAGTGAACCAACCCAAAGTTTTGCTGGTTTGATAGCTTTGAGACAAGTAATATTCCACGATGAGCAGAGAATAGAAGAGGATTGCAATCATATCTGCCTGAAAAACAGTAAAAAATATATTTTATCATTAGAAATTTATGTTATATCTGATAATCGCTAATGAATTGTCTCAATTCATAATACAATTATAAATTTTCAGACTATTAATCTATTAGGCATGACTGTGCAGATGTGGATGACAGAAACATCTGGACCAGAGTCACAACAACTGATTCAACAAAGCTCATGCTGTTGAGAGAAAGTTTTACCTAAATTGGTGGGTGGTTTTGGGCAGCTGGTGTGTCACAGTGGAAAGGGCCAAAACACTACAATGTTGAGGCAAGTGAAATCGAAATCGCAATTGAACCATACTCGATGACTGGCACCTGCGCCAGTGGAGCACTAACAGCACTGTCCAAGCGTGTTCATTGCCAGAGCAGCTGTCTGGCTTCCGTGCTAGTGGCCAGTAAATAGCACCATTTGAGCCTGATCGTTACCAGTGTCGCCTTCCTGGCACTTGTGCTGGTGGCACATTAGAAAATCATTCGAGCAAGGTCATTGCCAGTGCTGCTGGACTGGCTCCCGTGCAGGTGGCACGTAAAAAACACCTTTTTGAGCATGGCCGTTGCCAGTACCGTGTGACTGGCCCTTGTGCCGGTGGCACGTAAAAGCACCTACTACAGTGGTTGGCGTTAGGAAGGGTATCCAGCTGTAGAAACTCTGCCAGATCAGATTGGAGCCTGGTGCAGCCATCTAGTTTGCCAGTCCTCAGTCAAATCATCAAACCCATGCTAGTATGGAAAGCGGACGTTAAATGACGATGATGATGTATATATCATCATCATCATCGTTTAACGTCCGCTTTCCATGCTAGCATGGGTTGGACGATTTGACAGAGGACTGGTGAACCAGGCTCCAATCTGATTTGGCAGAGTTTCTACAGCTGGTTACCC
Source organism: Octopus bimaculoides (assembly GCF_046866305.1). Lineage (NCBI taxonomy): Eukaryota > Metazoa > Mollusca > Cephalopoda > Octopoda > Octopodidae > Octopus > Octopus bimaculoides. Next base: position 56,753,353 of record NC_142937.1, on the reverse strand, counting down.
TTCTTAACGCCAACCACTCCGAGAGTGTTGTAAGTGCTTTTACGTGCCACCGGTACAAATGCCAGTCAGGCGGGTACTGGCAATGGTCACGCTCAAAACGGTGTATTTTACATGCCACCTGCACAGGAGCCAGCCCAACGGCATTGGCAACGATCTCGCTCGAATGTCTTTACACGTGCTACCGGCACAAGTGCCAGGAAGGCGACGGTGCCATCACGATTTGGCTTTCGCTTGCCCCAACAGGTCTTATATATATATATATATATATATATATGTATATATATATATATATATATATATATATATATATATATATATATATATATATATATATAGATAGATAGATAGATAGATAGATAGATACGATGTATTCTTTCAGTTTACATCCACCAAATCCACTCAACAAAGTTTTGGCTGGCTCTAGACTACAGTAGAAAATATTTGTCTAAAGTGTCACACAGATGGATTGAACCCAAAACCTAATGGCTGGGAAATAATTATAATCATCTAACTATAATGTTTTCAAATGTTTATGGAGCAGTCAAAAGAGTGAAACAGCAGAAATCTTAAAAACTGATATTTTCCAGAGTTTAATTCAAATCTAAATTTACTTTCACTACCGTACTAGTTAGGTTTATGCAATATTGCTTTGCCTACCATATTTTCTGCTATATAAGTCAATGTAGTATAAACATTCAATCAACATCACTACCTTGCCAAATTCTGCTGCATTTCACATGGAGTTTTTGGTCTTCCAATGTCATCTTGGTGTATATGTCAGCCTATCATTTTTGACTGAAGATTCTGGTTTGGAAAATTCAACTTGTATACCAGGAAATATGGTAAAGATATAACACAAATGGATGCAAAATTCAAATTTCATACTAAGTGAACAAGAGTTAACATCGAAACCTGGCTATTTAATCTTTTATGTAATCATTCATTTGGCTTGAGAACTTATTACTGTATATGTTTACGCTAAATATTTATGTACTTACCAACTCCAAGAATCTGATCTCCAGGACGGTTGAAGTCTACAGTTTCTGAAGGGAAATTTTGATCCACTGAAAAGAAAGAAAGAAATAAGTGGTTCTAATTTAGGCACAAGGCATTGTGATAACTGTTTTTAACATAAGCACTGAAATCTTGAGAAAAGGGCATTAGTCGATGCCATCAGTGCCAGTATTTGGCTAGTACTTCATTTTATTGGCTGCTAAAAGATAAAAGGCATTGTTGACTTTCATGAGATTTGAAGTCCGAATGTAAAAAAACCACCAGAACAAATGCTACAAGGCATTGCTACCAATGCTTTGACAGCTCTGCCAATCTAGCACCATCATCATCATTTAATGTCCATTTTCCATACTGGCATGAGATGGATGGTTTGGCAGGCGCTAGCAAGCTGGAGAGCTGCACCAAGCTCCAACTGTCTGCTTTGGCATGATTTCTACTGCTGGATGCCCTTCCTGTCAATCACTTTACAGAGTGTACTGGGTGCATTTTACGTGGCACCAGCACAGGTGCTTTTTGCATGGCAAACAAATTTAATAGAAATGTCATACTTGTTTCAGTCATTTAATTGGGGCCATGCAGGAGCACCGCCTTTTAGTTGAAGAAATCGACTACTGGACTTATTCTTTGCAAGCATAGTAATTATTCTAACAAACCAAGTTATGGGGATGTAAACACACCAACATTGGTTGTCAAGCGATGGGGAGGGAGACAAACACAGACACACATTTACATGTATATATACGACAGGCTTCTTTCAGTTTCCACCTACCAAACCAAATCCACTAACAAGGCTTTGGTTGGCCCAAGGCTAGACGACACTTGCCCAAGGTGCCACACAGTGGGACTGAACCCAGAACCACGTGGTTGGGAAGCAAGCTTCTTACCACACAGCCACTCCTATCTAACATTTAAAAGATATTTAAATATTAATGAAGTTAAAGGTAATTACTACAAATCATTAAGGAAATGCTTTTAAATATCTTACAGAATAAAACACATACTTACATGATATACAATGAGCTTGAGTCTTGCAGTAAATCAATGCATGATCTCCTTCAACATTTGAGACCAAGAGATGATAGCCAAGGATGTGGTCTTCATTAGATTCCTAATGTAATACACAATATTACCATTTATTACAAAAATATTAGACCTGGGATTTATTTATCTCTCTCTCTCTTTAAATGTATATAAGTTGTGACATTCCTATCTTTTTCCTTTTTTCCCCCAAGAGATATATTTCATTTACTCATCATTCTCATCATTTAGTGCCTGTATTCCAAGATGGTATGGGTTGGATGGTTTCACAAAATCCAACAGGTCAGAAGACAGTGTCAAATTCCAGTTGTCTGTTTCGGCATGGATTCTACTGCTGGATGCCTTCCGAATGCCAACCACTCTGCAAAGTGTACTACATGCTTTTTCATGTCAGTGACACTAGTGATGTCACCAAATAGCTCACAAGACAAGACCCCTTGGCCCCTTGACTAAGAAGGTTGTAGTATTGAGGGAGGTGGCTTATGCCAGATATACTCATATGCAAAATTTATAACAAAATATCAGGGTCAAAATTGATAGGGAGGAAGGGGTAACATTATACTTTAGTGTAAAAAGAAAAGATAAGAAAATGAAATATATTTATTGACTTTTAGGTATATAAAGTGGAGGTCACATTATTGAAATCACATTGTAATCAAGTAGATATGGTAAATGAAATGACAGGCCAAGTGGGAGTTAAAACTAGATTATGATATCCATTCTCCAAGAACTTACTAATATTATACGATGATTGTCGAAGAATTTATGGTAATAATTTTTATAAAAATGAATCCCTGCCGTTATTAAAAGGAAATTTGTTTATGGTTAAGTTAGAAAAGAGAAAGCAGGACCATGATGTTTTGTAGAGTCTCAGAGACTAGTGGGGAAGGGATAGGAGGAAGAAGTAACACATTGAAATATTGATTTGTCCTGAGACTGGAGACCTGGTCTAAATGCTTGTATCAGAGTGGATTCCGTCCAAAGCATCCAAGAACCAAGTAATGCTGTAAAAGCAGGGACCAGAATAAGCTTACCAGATGAAAAATGATTTTTAATGTAACAATGGCTTAAAGTTTAACAATAAGGAGTCGCATGTAGTTTAGTTGATAGAGTATTGATTCTACTATATTGAGGAAAAAGTTTGTGCGCCATGTTAAAAATAATGAAATAATGTTGAAATATGATGGTCTTTATTTTGAAGAATAGTTGTTGTTTTTGAATAAATTGCTTATACAACAATTTATTCAAAAACAACAGCTATTCTTCAAAATAAAGACCATCATTTTCCACAACCTTCTGCCAATGATCTGCAAGCTTTTGGATTTGGTCAAAATATTAATCCTTCGGCTTTGAATCAAAAAATTCTTGACAGGCTTCTTCAACTTCATCAAATGACTCAAATCGGCGACTTTTCATAGAGTGCTGCATTGATCGGAAGAGACCATAGTCAGATGGAGCAACGTCTAAACTATAGGCTGGATGCAGCAGAACTTCCACACCGTCCAATTCTTCAATCTTGTTGCTGGTCTTTCTGGTGGTATGCAGCTTTGCATTGTCTTGTTGAAACAAAGCATGTTTTCAACGAACACAGTGAGTCACCACTGAATGAACACACAAACCACAAAAATATATAAAAAAGCATTATTTTAACAGGGCGCATGAACTATTTCCTCAACCTAATAATTGTAATAATTTTCTAAAAATATAAAATATGTATACTAACTTGCCACATTTCAACATGTTCCAAAACTGTTAATGATTCTAACTCCATAGGCTCACTAGTTTCCTGAAGACACAGTGAACCTGTAAAGATAAAGTGAAATCACAAGTAACAAAAAAAATTCTGGTAAAATAGAGAAAAAAATTTATTGAAATATTAGTATGAAGACAGAGGTATGGAGGAAAAGATGGTGGTTAGAGACAGATGTTTTTTGCAACTTCTGAAAGAAACAGAACAAAATAATTTAGGCAGTTCCCATAGTCATGGATTTATATCTGCATTTCTATGCTGACACAGATTGGATGGGTTTTCTGAGGCAGAATTTTATGACTGGAAGCTCTTCTTGTTGCATCCAGTCATAAAACTCTGCTTTCCATGCTGGCATGAGTTGGACAGTTTGACAGGAGCTGGCAAACCAGAGTGCTGCACCAGACTCCAACTGTCTGTTTTGGCAAGATTTTTACAGCTGGATGCCCTTCTTAATACCACTTTTTACAGAGTGAACTGGGTGCTTATTATGTGGTACCAGCACAGGTGCTTTTTACATGGCATATTTTAAATTATTTAAAAATTTCTACAATAGGTACAAGGCCTGAAATTTGGTGGGGAGGAGGAAGTCAATTACACAGACTCCAGTGCTCCACTGGTACTCATTTTATCAACCTCAAAAGGATGAAAGGCAAAATCCAACTTTGGTGGAATGTGAACTCAGAATATAAAACCAGAAATGCCACTGACCATATTGTCCAGCTTATTAATGATTCTGCCAACTCACCACCTTGTTTGTATCTTAATATAAAGAACAAACATATATACAGTAAAACAGTTTGACAGTAAAGGTTGGTAAGACGGAAACAAAAAAAAAAAAAACAGGCAGCAAGCTGGCAGAAACGTTAGCACACCGGGCGATATGCTTAGCAGTATTTCGTCTGCAGTTACGTTCTGAATTCAAATTCCGCCGAGGTCGACTTTGTCTTTCATCCTTTCAAGATCGATAAATTAAGTGCCAGTTACTCACAGGGGTCAATGTAATCGACTTAATCCCTTTGTCTGTCCTTGTTTGAACCCTCTATGTTTAGCCCCTTGTGGGCAATAAAGAAATGAAAAACAAAAAAAAAAGGAATATAGTATTAGAGGAAGAGTTTCATTGGTACAATAGGATTATTTGAAGTAATGTTGCTCTTTTTCCTTTAGAATTTCTACAAATAGTTTATAATGATTACCATTTCCCCTGTTAATTCCATTACTTATACTGAGAATTCCACTTTAAAACAAAAACTTTGATGTAAAAATGCTGATAAAAATCACAATTTATTTACCAACAGCATAATGAACGACATTTCTCACTTCCGGATTCATAGCAGCAGCCAATATAACCACACCAAAACTGAAATTAATAAGAATTTTTAAAAATCAATTCAAGCTAATTAAACTAATGAAACAAGATACAAATAACTATTTTGGTCACATAAAATGTTTTTACAAAGTTGCCACGCAACTCAAGTTACCTATCCCTTTTGTAACAAGTTTAACATAACATATATGTGTTCTCTTCAGTCACTGATCTGATATAGTGTTCAAAGGAAATTATTATTTCTCTTACTTTTTGAATAAAAATATCTGGAACTTAGGCAAATAACAGCAAAAGATTACAAATATCTAATAAAATTTAAGTACTTAAGTTTAATAAATAAAGTTTACAGTCTATAGTCTTCTTACTATAAATAGTGAATTCTCATAAAACATTATCTATATTTGAACTAGTTTACTTGTGCTAAGAAGAACCAGTTATGACTAAGCATATAAAAAAAAGTGATATGAGTATTAAGTGTATAATACTCACATAAGTAAACAAAAATAATTTTGCAAAGGATGGAATTTTAAATGTTGTCACCTATTCTGGACTCTGACATTTCCAATTTGAAAGTAATTCGATCAAAAGACAAGAAAAAGAAAGACTAACAACAAATACTTACGAAGTGAGCTGCAAATCCAGAAGCCAGATATTTAACTGAGGCAATCTGGTGACATCTTGGTTCTGAAAGCAAAAAGAAAGCGTAAGGTAATTTTAAATTCAAGGAAGAAGCTTAATCTAAAAGTCTGCCGAGATATGTTGGTTTCAAATTTTGGCACAGGGCCAGTAATTTCGGGGGAGGGGGTTAGTTGATTACATCCACCCCAGTGCTCAACTGGCACTTATTTTATCAACCCAGAAAGGATGAAAAGCAAAGGTGACCTCAGCGAAATTTGAACTCAGAACATAAAGAGAGACAAAATGTCACTGAGCAGTTCATCCAGCAAGCTAACAATTCTGTCAACTTGCCATCTTATCTGCAGAGATGTATTAAGAGAAGAGAGAAATTCATATCATCATCACCCTTTAACATCCACTTTCCATGCTGGCAAGCCAGAGAGTTGCACCAGGTTCCAGTCTGATTTGGTTTCGTTTCTAAAGCTGGATGCCCATCATAATGCTAACCACTTTACAGTACATGCTGGGTGCTTTTAATGTGACAACGGCATGATAAATATAGGCTATAAACTTTAGAGAAGAGAAAGTGACTTGGTAGATGTGTATAGAAGCATTAAATATTAAATTGATCAATACAAAATTTTTAAAAAGGCTCCAATGGTCAAAACACAACTCTAACACCAACAATAAATATATTACCATCATCATCATTTAACATCTGCCTTCCATGCTGGCATGGTTTGGACAGTTTGGCAAGCTCTACTGACTGTTTTGGCACAATTTCTAGGATTGGATGACCTTAACACCAACCACTTTACAGAGTGTACTGGGTGCTTTTTACGTGGCACCAGCAGGGTCACCATGTAACCTTGCAAGATAGGACAAAATCTCCTTCACTGGGATGAGTAGTATTGAGGAAGGTGGCTTTGTACCAATTGATGAGAAGTTAAAAGAATAACAGAGAGACTGAGATAGGTGTCTTGCTGTAGAAAAGATATAAGGATATCCACACAAACAAAAATATAAACACCAACAATAATCTTCCTTGTTTTATAGATATTTATGCTTACCCATATTTTTTTAGCCAGCTGTATTCGAAACAATCGTTCAACATTGGACTGAAAGAGTAACTGGAAGGAAAATTAAGAAAAATCTAGATAAAAAACATTTTCAACAGTGAAAACAACAACATATTCATTGAAAATAAATCTGCTTTTCTTTTCTTGAAAACATTGCAAATATTTACATTTTACCAACCAGTGTTTTACCAAATAATTTAAAGATGATATTGAATTATTTAATCTATGTCTTTGGTGTTCTTACCGACAGAATTTAAATCATAATTAAACAGTATTTGTTAAGAAGAACCAGAGATTATTCAGAATATGAGACATGTTTAACAGGACTTGGTTTTATGAAAGATACCAAATTTTGAAAGTTTACATGGCAGCTTTAATAAAAGGGAGCTTAGGCTTTTAGATCAATGTTTAACATAATACAGTGTTGCAAGCTACTCAGATAAAAACAAAGACATTCCTATGTCAGAGTTTCCCAACCAGGACTCCCCAGAATCTTAGAGTCAGCTAAAAATAGTAATAAATAAGCTAATTATATGCAAGTTATTTTTGTGCTATCATTGTCTTCTATAGTAGAAGACACTTGCCCAAAGTGCCACTCTGACTTTAAAATAAAATAGAAATTAGAGTCAGAGCTAAAAAAAAAGTTTAACATAGAGGAAAAAAAAGAAATTTTAATAGTTTACAGTTTCTGTATTATTGGCAGCCATAGACCATTTTTGAAGGACATTTCCTGAGAGAACATAGAAGAAACGATCTTTGCCCAATTCATAATCATCATCAGCTATTAATGCATGAAGAGCCTGTAATGAAAAATAAATATATAAAAAAAGAAATGTAATCATCAAATGATACAGAAGGGGAATCCCAGTCTCTAAGATGTGAAACAGAAAAAAATTACTACTTGATAGATTCATTTTGCTTTTGCACATGCAGCAATCTATATATATAAAAATGAGAATGTGTGTCTGTCTGTCTGTCTGTGTGAATCCCTAAAACTCGAGAACTACACAACCAATTTCATTCAAATTTTACACATGCCTTACTTAGGGTTCCAGTTGTGTTTTAGTCAAAAAAAATTATTAACTTCTTGCAGAGTTCGAGCACACGGCAACATAATATCTCCTCCACTATTTAAGTATTACGTGTCAAAAGTGAAACAAAAACACTCATGTCAAATACTTTCACTTTAAAAATGAAACTATTCCACTAACTGAAACAATCACATTTCGATACTGTAGTGACAGATACTTTCAGAGAGAGAGAAAGAGAGAGACAGAAAGAGAAAGAGAGAGAAAGAGAGAGAGAAATAGAGAAAGAGAGAAAGAGAGAGAGAGAGAGAAAGAGAGAGAGAGAGAAAGAGAGAGAGAGAGAAAGAGAGAGAGAGAGATGTATATGTTTACATATAGATGTACATGTATATGTATATGAATACCCGTCAGAGTGTAAGTATCTTGAGAGAAAAGCTGAACATTAGAAGCATCAGTTGTGGCGTGCAAGAGAGACGATTGCGCTGGTATGGACATGTGGTGAGAATGGAGGAGGATAGCTGCGTGAAAAAGTGCCACACCCTAACAGTTGAGGGAACCCGTGGAAGAGGTAGGCCCAGGAAGACCTGGGCTGAGGTGGTGAGGCAAGACCTTCGTACATTGGGCCTCACCGAGGCGATGACTACGGACCGAGACCTTTGGAAATGGGCTGTGCGTGAGAAGACCCGGCAAGCCAAGTAAGATCGTTGCCAGTGCCCCTGGACTGGTTCTTGTGCGGGTGGCACATGAGATGCACCATTTTGAGCGTGGCCGTTGCCAGTACCGCCTGACTGGCTCCTGTAGGATTTTCGAGCGAGATCGTTGCCAGTGCCCCTGGACTGGCTTGTGCGGGTGGCACATAAAAGACACCATTTCGAGCGTGGCCGTTTTCGTGCGGGTGACACGTAAAAGCACCCACTACACTCTCTGAGTGGTTGGCGTTAGGAAGGGCATCCAGCTGTAGAAACTCTGCCAAATCAGACTGGAGCCTGGTGTTGCCATCCGGTTTCACCAGTCCTCAGTCAAATCGTCCAACCCATGCTAGCATGGAAAGCGGACGTTAAAAGATGATGATGATGATGATATATAGATCTATACATACATGTATACGTATACATATGTGTAGATGTATATATATATATATATATATATATAGATGTACATGTAATATGTACACATATATACATATATACATGCATACAGATATCTATACATATATACACCCATCACACACACATACACATGCACACAAACACACACATTAGTCATTTGTTTTCTTATCCAAAACTACGTCAAAAGTACTGAATGGATCTTTATGAAATTTGGAAATTATATTCTTTGCATAACGGCCATAACTCCCATGAAAATTCATATATTTTTGATGTTGATGAAATTTTAACCCGAACAAAACAGATGAGCATTATTTAGAAAATGATGTCACACGTTATCGAGGCTACCATTCTTTCTGGATGTGCAAAAGGGGATGACGTCTTTATTCCAAGAATTCCTCTTACTCCATCAGGAGCAGACATTCCTTTTACATTCAGAAGACTACAATTCCCCCTTCGTGTGACTTTTGCCATGTCCATAAACAAATCTCAGGGTCAAACACTGTCTGTAGCTGGTCTTCTCTTGGAAGAGCCCTGCTTCTCACATGGACAACTGTATGTTGCCTGCTCAAGAGTGGGCAGCAACAAAAAACCTATTTGTATATGCTCCACAAGGGAAAACAAGGAACATAGTTTACAATGAGGTGTTATAATCACAACAGCAAGAAAGTATGTACATGATCACCTTCTTTTACGAAACTTCATTGACTTTCATATATTTATATTGATATACATATATATACGTGTGTTTGGGTGCGTGTGTGTATATACATCTCTATATATAAAGATGATGCGTAGTCTAGACGGCGTTTTTAGATATCATTATTCTCTTTAACCCAGGCAACGCCGGGTATTTCTGCTAGTATTCAATAAAACTTAATTATATAATCGTTTAGAGTTTCACATTTGGTTAGGGTTTAGGGTTAGTTTAGAGAAGTCATGGGCAAATTGTGACCTGCAGGACTCTGAATGACACACCTAATAAAAAAATTACCTTGAATTTTTTTTTTTTTTTTTTAGGTAGTGTAACCCACCTGATGATAAGCCACATCTCATGTGGTTTGCCTCTCAAAAAAGGTTGCCCATGCCTGATTTAGATTAATGAGTAGGGTTCAGGGTTAGGATTTTGTGCTTTAGGATGAGGGTTAAGATTTAGGAATGGATGCAAAGTAGAGTTGGGTTCAGCTTTAAAAGATGGGTTTAATGTAAGGGTTAAGATTTAGAGTCAGAGTAGTGGTTCACAAGTGTTGCTAAAATTTATGTGCAATAAATCAGATATATTTCAACAATACGCAAAAATATTTTAACAATTTCTTTTATAAAATTCCCCAAAATATTTAATTATAAAAATATAATTTTTTAAACATTGAATAGCTAGGAGAGTACACAGTAGTAAAATAGGAATCAAAGGAGTTCATAGATAAAAAAAAAATAGCTGAGAAGCACTGGCCTGAAGTTATGATTTAAGGCTTAGGGTTTAAGGTTAGAAGTTTAGTTAGGGCTAGGGTTGGTCAAGGATGCAAATTTGAAAGACATTTCTGATTCTTAAAAAGCAACAACAAAGATAGTCACAGTTAGAAAGCTATAGATGTGATGAAATTTCTTTGCACATTACAAATTTTGGCAATGTGATAAATTGTAATGAATGATTGATGATTCATTAAAATTCATAATTTTTACCATTAAGGAAAATTATGCATAAATAAATGTAACTTTAATATGTGATACAGGCTTTAGTTTGCCTGGGGCTAAAGTAGAAGACACTTGCCCAAGGTTCCACACAATGGGACTGAACCCAGAACCATAGGGTTGAGAAACGCACTTCTTACCACACGGCCTTGCTGGCACCAATATAAGCTTATCAACCCTTTAGCATTTAAGCCAGTCATATCTGGAACAAATATTCCACCTGTTTCATGTACAAACCAGCTAGATCCAACCTCTCTCACCTACCCTACAATGTCATTCTACAAAAGGAACACTCACATAATTGAAATCTCAAAGCTATGAGATAATGCATGATTAATTCAAAACAGTGTGAATACATAAGCGTTATATTTGACAGAATAATCTGAATGCTAGGGGTTAATGATTAAAGAAATTACAAACAATTTAACCCTTTTGAGGCTACCCTTGGTTTTATTATACAAAGTTCCTATTTTGAAGTATTCTAAATTACAGCCTTCTCTTTCTCTTTCTTTCTCTGTTACTTGTTTCAGTCATTTGACTGCGGCCATGCTGGAGCACCGCCTTTAGTCAAGCAAATCGACCCCAGGACCTATTCTTTGAAAGCCTAGTACTTATTCTACTGGTCTCTTTTGCCGAACCACTAAGTTATGCGGACGTAAACACACCACCATCGGTTGTCAAGCGATGTTGGGGGGACAAACACAGACACACACACACATATATATATATATATATATACACACATATATACAACAGGCTTCTTTCAGTTTCCGCCTACCAAATACACTCACAAGGCTTTGGTCGGCCCAAGGCTATAGTAGAAGACACTTGCCCAAGGTGCCATGCAGTGGGAATGAATCTGGAACCATGTGGTTGGTAAGCAAGCTACTTACCACACAGCCACTCCTGCGCTTTCCATTAAAATTTTACTAAATTCTTTATCATTTTCAAAATTAACTGACACAAAGGTTGTGCATTTCAACAGAAATATGGTAATGAAAGGGTTAATAACTTACAGCTCCAGAAGCTTGAGCGGATGATGAGCCAAATATGAAAGAGGTCATGCGGCTTGTGATACCAGCAAGCATACCTTGTGAAGCTCTGATAATGCGATAGGAAATTGAATTCTGCAATAAATAAACATTATAAAAATTTTGATGAAGCCAGCAATTGCAAAATCAATGTTTTTTAAAAGTAAAATATTACCTTTTACATCTTTGAAGTTACGAGGGTGTGCTGAAAAGTTCCCGGCTTTAAGGGTATTGTGAAAAGCCTGGTTGAAGGTCCAAACTTCCGAGTTCTTTTACAAAGCTTAGAAAAACTGAAGGACCACTGCAATAAGTGTGTGAATGTGAGAGGGGAATATGTTGAATAAAATCATAATTAACTGATCCTCTTGTATTTTCTTTTACACAAAGCCAAGAACTTTTCAGCAACCACTCATATATATATCATCATCATTTAACATCCATTTTCCGTGGACATCATCATCATCATCGTTGGTTAATGTCTGCTTTCCATGCTAGCATGGGTTGGACGATTTGACTGAGGACTGGCAAGCCAGAAGGCTGCACCAAGCTCCAATCTGATCTGGCAGAGTTTCTACAGCTGGATGCCCTACCTAACGCCAACCACTGTAGTGGGTGCTTTTATGTACCACCAGCATGAGGGCCAGTCAGGCGGTATTGGCAATGGCCACGCTCAAAATGGTGTTTTTTACGTGCCACCTGCACGGGAGCCAGTCCAGCGGCACAGGCAACGACCTCGCTTGAATGATTTTCTAATGTGCCACCAGCACAAGTGCTAGAAGGCGACGCTGTTAACGATTACGCTCAAATGGTGCTATTTACGGGCCACTAGCACAGAAGCCAGACAGCTGCTCTGGCAATGAACACGCTTGGACAGTGTTGTTAGTGCTCCACTGGCGCAGGTGCCAGTCATCGAATATGGTTCAATTACGATTTCAATTTCATTTGCCCCAACAGGTCTTCGCAAGTAGAGTTTAGTGTCCAATGAAGGAGACATATAATATATATATATATATATATATATATATATATATATATATATATATATATACACACACACACGAGGGGGTACTGAGAATTTCCTGGCTTTAAGAGAATCACGAAAGGTCTGTTTGGAGGCCCAACCTTCCGAGTTCTTTTACAGGTCTTAGACAAACTGAGGGACCACTGCAATAAGTGTGTGAATCTGGGAAAGGAACATTTTAAATAAAATCATAATTAACTAATCCGCCTGAATTTTTTTTTACCCAAAGCCAGCTACTTTTCAGTCGCCCCTCGTATATCTGATGTTATATGATTAAGCTCTCTCAGATTTGCCCAACTATCACAATCTAACAGAGAATTCAGGAAAGTCATTAACACAACAGCCTGTATTCATTCAAAGATTGTCAATGGAGGTTTAGTTTGGCTCTCTAACTGACATTGTTGTCACAATGTCCCACAAAACACTGGGATGCTGAGCCGGGCATCAGTACAGCAGAAAGCATCACTTTTTTACCCATGTAACTAAAGTATGGAATGCATTTTATCACAGGACTGTTTTATCCAAGTTGACCAGAAGTTACACACACACACACACAAAATAAAAGACAAACTGAGTGAGCAATTTAAAACATTAAATACAATCAATAGATAAAAATGAAATTAAATGTTAAAAGTATTAAATTAAAAATATATTAAGAGAATATGAAAAAACATTGAGTAATAGTAACAAATAATAAACTCACTTGTTCCGGAGTTGGAGAAAGAAGAACAAATGAGCTAGTTGTAGTAGCTAGAATACAACCATGAGGCTGAAAAATAAAAGAAAATAGAATAAACATTTGATAATAATGTATTCTGATTTCCAGCATACAAATCAAATTTTTCAGACCCAAGATCCCATGTGAAATGTAGCAGGATTTGGAAAAATAGTGATGATGTTCGAATGTTTACACTATATACTACATCAATTTGTATGCCGGAAAATATGGTATCTATAGTAATAGCTGTATATACACACACTGTCATGTATACAGACATTACATATACATGTATAAATATAGCAGTGGTTCTCAACTGTGGCCCTCAAGCATCCTTCCAGTAGCCCTTGACAGTCTTCCCACTGACAGTCGTCCTAATGTGAATAAATAAGCATATAAATTTTTCTTTAATTGATTTGTGTTTTACTTACTTTTTTTTTTGTATGATGGTGCACTCATTTACAATTATCATGTGATGTGAAAGCAAAGGAAGCACACTCACACACAGACACACACACACACACACATTGCCTTGAGTTGACAAACACCTTGTGAGAAGAATTTCCTAAGTGGAAGTTGAGTGGAAACTCATTGCTAATGTGTATATATGTTGTGTGTGCATATGTCCTTTATTGATGTATATTGACAATAAAATATTTGGCAAGGAACAAAAACAAAAAAAAAACAGTGACTGACTGGCTAAAAACCTATAACAGCACTACTATTTACAAACTGAAATATAAAACAGATACAGAAAAATAAATTTTAACCTGCAAATTAAAACAAACACTATCTACACTAACTTGGTCAAGCTATTGTGACTTTTTTTAAAAATTATATTTGAGGCCATAGAAATGCTGAAAGCACAATACTTACCCTTGCTTTACTGACTGAGAAAAAAAGTACTTTCTCCATGAATATTACTGTTGTGAATTTTTGGGTTTGTACTTTACTTTTTCATGCATAGTACAACTCTGTCTTCATGTACAAACAAGGTTTTTAGCTGTCGCAAAACTTCTTTCTTAATTACAAAGGACTTGTAATTTTTTTCATGGGAGAAGAAGGATCACTGATTGTCAATACCTACACAGTCATCATCATCATCGTTTAACGTCTGCCCTCCATGCTAGCAAAGGTTGGACGATTTGACTGACGACTGGCGAACCAGATGGCTGCACCAGGCTCCAATCTGATCTGGCAGAGTTTCTACAGCTGGATGCCCTTCCTAACGCCAACCACTCCGAGAGTGTAGTGGGTGCTTTTACGTGCCACTGGCATGAAGGCTAGTCAGGCAGTACTGGCAACGGCCACGCTCAAAATGGTGTCTTTTACGTGCCACCTGCACAGGAGCCAGTCCAAAGGCACTGGCAACAACCTCGCTCGAATGTTTTTTCACGTGCCAATGGCACAAGCGCCAGTAAGGCGACACTGGTAATGATCACGCTCAAATGGTGCTATTTATGTGCCACTGGCACAGAAGCCAGACAGCTGCTCTGGCAATGATCACACTCCACGATAGAAATAGCAGACAAATCACTTTCACAATAAACCTTACACTCTTAGAAGAAAATAAAATACCTTGTAAGCAAAATTTAGAAGCTGGAAATGTAGTCCTAGTAATTGAGTAATGTAGTCTTAGTTATTCTATCAGACAAGATGATCATGTGTTGGACACATCTGATCAGAGGTCTAATCAATCAGCACTGACCTGGGGTTAAACAACTCTTATCATTTTCATATGTTAAACTGTATAAAAAATATTAAATCTAGCTGTTTAGCATTTAAACCAGCCATATCCACCCCAGATGTGGTTGTTGGCACTCCGTCGCTTACGACGTCGAGGGTTCCAGTTGATCCGATCAACAGAACAGCCTGCTTGTGAAATTAATGTGCAAGTGGCTGAGCATTCCACAGACATGTGTACTCTTAATGTAGTTCTCGGGGATATTCAGTGTGACACAGTGTGACAAGGCTGACCCTTTGAATTACAGGCACAACAGAAACAGGAAGTAAGAGTGAGAGAAAGTTGTGGTGAAAGAGTACAGCAGGGTTCGCCGGAGCCTCGTGGAGCTTTAGGTGTTTCCTCTCAATAAACACTCACAACGCCTGGTCTGGGAATCGAAACCGCGATCCTATGACCGCGAGTCCGCTGCCCTAACCACTGGGCCATTGCACCTCCACTCCAGATGTGGTGCCTGTTACATATATTCAAACCAGCCAGATCCAGCCTCTCACACCTACCCTACAATGTCCATTCTAAAAATAAACAATCACATCATTGAAATCTTGAAATAACAAGACAATGTATAATAAATTCAAAACAATGTGAATAAATAAGCATTACATTTGACAATGCATTCTGAATGCTAAAGAGTAAAAGTAAAATTTATTACAATCAAATTGTTAAATACCTGCAAATTAACAACACAGGCACATTCTTCTCCTTTCAGTTCTGCATTTATTTCAATGAAAGCGCTTTCATGAGCAATACTTGACCAGTATCGAACAATTCCCTCAGGTGACACAGCAATACATGCTGCTTGTTGAGACTCATTTGGATTACAGATAACACACACCCTGTTAGCATCATGTGCTAAATCACTCGGTGGAAGGGTTAGTTCTTTCACAATTCTTGAACTCTGTAAAAGAGAGAGAAAAAGAACAAATGGACTTAATTATTTGAAATTAGCGCAGTAGTTATATGAGGCACAGTGATTGAAAAGTTAAAGAGCTAGAGGTCTCTTTCAGATAGGAAGACCATGAGTTTAAAATTTGTAAAAGCAGCTATGGAAATGGAAGTAATCTAACACACATACATATATAGATGAGGAGATACTTTGCTATCCCAGTAGAACAAGGAAAGGAAAGGAAGTGGGGGAGAGAAAGATAGAAACAGAGTAAGAGAGGGAGAGAAGGGAGGGGCCTACCCACAGGGAACAGTGGTGGGAAGTATAAATTGTACAAAGGATATAGTGATGTTCCATAAAAGTGTGAGGGGAGATATTGAGAGATACCAAGTGATGGCGAGAAGAACTGGAAGGGCCTGCAATGGCAGGGTGGAAGAGATGAGTTGTGTGGGGGTTTTGGCAGAGGAAAGAATTATGAGTGAGGGAAATGAGGAAGGGATTTGAAAAGCAAATAACACACCTTCTCATAACTGCTCTGGTTGTAACGCCATATAAATAATTTTCGACCACCAACAAGCCATGCCCAGCCAGAAGGATCAATCTTGACAGTATATTCTGTAATTTCTACAATTAAAAAATAAAAAAAGAATTGTGTCAAAAAACATAAGTCATTTGAGTTCAACATTAAGAAAAAAAATAAATCTATTAGTAAAACTTTTTTATTTTTAATTTTAAGAGATTTCTCATATTTAGACCACCAATTAAGCTGAAGAAATAATAAACATTAATTAGAAATTTGTAAGCGAGCTGAAAGTATGTATGAAATAACTGAATAAAAACATCCTTAATATATATATAATCTTTTCTTCTTTTTAATTGCTTCAGCCATTAGACTGTGTCCATGCTGGGGCACCACCCTGAAGAATTTTAGTCAAATGAATTGACCTGATCCCAGTACTTATTTTTTTAAAGCCTGGTACTTATTCCATCAATTTCTTTTGCCAAACTGCTAAGTTACGGGGACATAAACACACTAACACCAGTTCTCAAGTGGTGGTGGGGGAC
The DNA here is from genome assembly GCF_046866305.1 of Octopus bimaculoides. Lineage (NCBI taxonomy): Eukaryota > Metazoa > Mollusca > Cephalopoda > Octopoda > Octopodidae > Octopus > Octopus bimaculoides. The sequence goes on along the minus strand of NC_142937.1, from coordinate 56,736,245 downwards.
AGACACAGACATGATTTTTTTTCAATTTCCATCTACCAAATTCACTCACAAGGATTTTGTTGGCCTAAGGCTATAATAGAAGACACTTGCCCAATGTGCCATGCAGTGGTATTGATCCTATATATATAGAGAGAGCATTGCTTGGTTGATTGATTCCTCCAGTCAAGTTTTACATTGTATAGCGGGGAGGGGGGGGAAAGAATAACGGAGTGATGTAGAGATAGCATTAGATGAGCAGGTTCAGTGTTTGTCAGCACCAGCATCAGCAAAGTCACCAAGTAACATATATATATATTCATTCATTTATAAATATATTTTTATTTTCATTTATTTATGCACCCTTTTAAAGTCTAGCCAGGCTCATAGGCCTGGTTTCCTGGTTTCTATGGCATATGTGCCCCCCCTCCCCCCAGCTGGACAGGATGCCAGTCCATTACAGCGTTTACTCAAGAAACAGGAAGAAAGAGTGAGAGAAAGTTGGGGCGAAAGAGTACAACAGGGGTTGCCACCACTCCCTGCCAGAGCCTCATAGAGCTTTTAGGTGTTTTCGCTCAATAAACACACACAACGCCCGGTCTGGGAATCGAAACCGTGATCCTCCGACCATGAGCCCACTGCCCTAACCACTGGGCCATTGCGCCTCCACTTATAAATATATACATAATTTGATTACATCAAGGATATAAAATCCTCTTAAAAAGGATGTCAGCATCCAAGTTCCCCTGACAAAATGTCCAATTAGTTATATTCAATATATTCCCTTTTTACTTGTTTCAGTCATTTGACTGTGGCCATGCTGAAGCACCGCCTTTAGTCGAGCAAATCGACCCCAGGACTTATTCTTTGTAAGCCTAGTACTTATTCTATCGGTCGCTTTTGCCGAACCACTAAGTTACGGGGACGTAAACACACCAGCATTGGTTGTCAAGCAATGTTGGGGGGATAATCACAGACACACACATACATATATATAGGGAAAATTCACAAAAAAACAACAGACGAAGACAGGTGGTGTAGAAAACAAATGGATGTATTAGTATAACGCTTGGGAATTGAAAAAGTCTTTAACACTTCGAGCCTACGATCTTCCACAGAAAGGAACACAGAAAGAAACAAGGAGAGAAAAAAAATGTGTGTAGTGGTTAGCGATCTATCATGGCGAAAGGCTTCTTTCAGTTTTCGTCTACCAAATCCACTCACAAGGCTTTGGTCGGCCTGAGGCTACAGTAGAAGACACTTGCCCAAGTTGCCACGCAGTGGGACTGAACCCGGAACTATGTGGTTGGCAAGCAAGCTACTTACCACACAGCCACTCCTACGCCTATGAAACTTGATATAATTTCTCTTATTGAATTAATTGGGCATGGAAACAATTGTAGGTTCTATGAGTTTGCTTTTGTTTGAAATTGAATATGTTCTAATAAAGTGATGTCCATATCTCAATTTGTTTTCTTTTTCTCATATATATATATATATATATATATATATATATACATACATACAAACATACACACACAGATAGGTTTTCAATGAAGTAAATTGAGATTATGCCAACAAAATTTAGAAAAATAATCGAGTTGTTTTAGACCATTCTTCCCTTTATCCAACACTTTGTTACCACAAACTCCTGTAACTTTAGCATTTTTCACTTTTCTTTCAGATTTATGTTTGAAACATCAATATTATGTAATCTACATTCTCAAAAAAATATGCATTTTAATATGAATTGTAAGGAAAGGTAATTGGGAAAGGGGAAATGATCTGAAATTCCTCCAAAAGAAGTTATTTTAATGTTATCAACATCAGTATAACGTATGCCATGGAAAATGTATCTCAGCAAAATTTCATGAAAAAAATATGCAATTTTATGAAATATGTGAAGAAACAACTTTGGTGGAATAAGTTTCAAAAACTACAAAATGTAAATATCCATACTACCACACTTGAAACGTACCTGTTATAACTCTTTATCTTGATTTGAATGCACATGAAGGTATTTAGAATGCCCAAACTTATTTCTGAAAATGTGCTAAGCACTGTTGCAGATCATAGTTTAATCAATAAGCGTAGGAGTGAGGTAAATGCAGTAAAAATAGTGGGGTCAGTGGCACCCCATTTAAGCTACCCTTCAGAAACTGAACTTCCTTAAGATATTCCTTGGGAATTCATGGTATGAAATTTATTGTCATTGCTCTGATTTGGTCACCAATGCCATGTATTTAGTTTAAAATGCAGTAAAAATAGGAGGTCAGTGGGGCCCCAATTAGGCGGCCCTTAAAAAAATAGACTCCCTTAGGACAATCCCTGGGATTAGGGGAGTTACTGGTTTGAGTTTCATTGTCTTTGCACCAACAGTCAAGGAGTTAACAAACATAAAAACATAATGGACAGAGAAACATCACTCAAATTTATAATAGGATATATATATATATATGCCTATGTGTATGTCTTTGTGACTGTGTTTGTCCCCCACTGCTGCTTGAAAAGCAGTGTTGATTCGTTTATATCCCCATAATGTAACAGTTCAGCAAAAGAGACCGATAAAATATGTATCAGGCTTGAAAACAAAAACCTAAGTACTGTGGTTGATTTATTCAACTAACAATTTTTTGAAGTGGTGCTCCAGCATAGCCATGATCAAATGACTGAAACAAGTAAAAGATATATATTTAATCTTTTACTTGTTTCAGTCACTGAACCCCACCTTGAAGGGTTTAGTTGAACAAATCGACCCCAGTATTATTTTTAATCTGATACTTATTTAATCAGTCTCTTATGCAGAACCATTGTTATAAGGATGGATGTAAACAAATCAGCACTGATTGTCAAATGTTGGTGGGAGACATACACTAACACAAAGAGACACACATACATACATATGTATATACGATGGACTTCCCACCAAATTTACTCACAAGATATTGATCAACCCAATGCTATAGTAGAAAACACATGTCCAAAGTGTTGTGCAATGAAACTGAACCCCAAACTAAGTGGTTGCAATGGGAACTTCTTAACCACACACACATGCCTGTACCCACCACTAGTTTTGTCAAACTCTGGTTTTTCACCACCATCATCATCATTTAATGCCCGTTGACCGTACTGGCATGGTTTGAATAGTTTGACCAGAGCTAGGAAGCTGCACCAGACTTGTCTGATTTGGCATGGTTTCTACAGCTGGCTGCCCTTCCTAACATCAACCATTTTACCAAATCTGCTGGGTGCTAGAAATCCTAAATATTATAGCAAAGTTGGATAATGGAAAAATAACTTACTTTCAGCAATATTCAATGCTTCAGAAACCAAAACAGGCATAGGATTTCCATAAGTCTGGAGCGTGTGAAGCTTTTCAACAGACCCACTGGCAACAAAAGAATATCTGGAAAATAAAATAACTCCTGTCTAGATAAGAAAATACATTATCAATAATCACTCTTGTTCTGAACACCACCAACCAAGATATATTTCAAAATCAGTTCCCATAATTTACACATCATCTCATGACAGAACATGATTTTATCTCTATTTCTTGATCTTAATTGTTAAGATATGATATAGTTAATAATTATCTAAATATACTAAAACAAACTGATTGACAGTTTAAATGTTCATGCTTAAAACACCTATATAAGCATTTATTCCAATAACTTTTTTTTTTTTTTTTATAAAGTTTGGAAAATGATTTGGCAGTGTTTCGGATCACGACACTGACATAAGTTGGATTTTCTCCGTTTTAACAGGGTTCTTTCCGCCAATGATTTAAATATTCTTAATAGACTTATAATTTATATTTTTTCTGAGACGAAAGTTTAAATAAAAAAAAAAAACTACGGGTTGACTTCTCTGGAAATAGTCAAATCTACTGTATTATGGAATACTATGGCAATAAACTACACTATACAATTGGATTAAGATGTAAACTCTTTAAATTTGTTTACTTCGCTCTTTTCAATAAGGTCGATGGTTCAATATCTTTTTGAAAATACCACGTGAATATAATAAACTAGTAAGAATCATAACTTGGGAGAAATTTACAGCTTAAAGGGTTGACAACTCTAACGTTCAACAATTTTAATATTTTTTTGAGAGTTAAGAAGCTAGAGACCAGATCTGTAGGTACATTGGTAAATTTTACAGTTTACTAGTTTTGCTGATAGGTGTTCGATATCAGAGTTCGAATGCTGTCACAGTCGACTACTTTTTTTTTTCTTCTCCCTGTCTATCGATAAAAACACTAACACAATGAGACACTAATATACAATGCATAATAAAAACATAGTGTATCAATAATATACTGAAGTCAATTCAATTGACTATACAGCCAATTTATCTTACAAAATTAACCTTTTCGATAATCAGACTTCTTTTATTTGAAAATATCGACACACGAATAAACAATTTATCGACAACTGGTTTTCAAATATTTCGAGAGCATGTTGAGAAGTTTTTTAATAGTACCAACACAATTGGATTTTTTTTTTTTTTTTTTAGATATATCTACAATTATAACGTAGGTAATTAAGATCTAACCACTAATGATATTTAGATAAATCGGAATTTTTTAAAATCACGTTGCGAAAGCGGTAATGAATGGACCTGACTAATGTTTTGAATTAAGCATAACTATTAGTCTTCAAATGAAATAAACAAAAACAAAAAAAAAAAGACTAACGAATTCAATGAAGAATATGAAATATTATGTGCTCGAGTCGGAGTTCTGTATCCACCAAGTTTTGGAGAAAAAATAGTTTCACTGGTCGAAGAAGTTTGCAATTTGCGACGAGGAAACATGTTCAATTCGTTCGTTGAACTGAAAGGCGGCACGTATATGTTATTTATAAAAGCTGGAATGGGCATCCGGTCTGCCGGCTTTAAATCCTGTATTGAGAAATAAATATTTTAACAAGAATAATATATGATTATTCATGTAAATTCATTATTCTATTTTAGGAGTTTTAGTTTTGCAATACCATCTGAAATATATATCTTATATTTTTCTCGATCGCATAATACGTAAATTGTCGTTTTGTTTTTAAGAATATGTTGACACTTTTGTACGTCACCTATTTCAAATGCAATCACCAAACAATGTATTGTTTCAGTATATTTGTTTCGTTACTCTTACTGTAGTATTTTATCATTGGCTATTTACCACATTAAATGAAACTTTTTTTTGGTGTGGCTTATGTTCGAAATTTTAATTTAATTAAACTGCCTAGCTATATTCAGCATCTACTATATAAATGCAAGTGGATGTGCGTTTAGCATAGACAAGCTCTGAAATGGTGCATCCTCGAGAAAAACGAATTTGATTTTCAAATTCTCCGTCCGAAAGACAATATTATTCGTAGATAATAATAAAAAAATATAATTTTCTACGAGAAATAACTCAACTTTAGATAGACAAATTTCCCACTATCACCATCAATCTATCTCTCTATTTACCATATTCTTTGACACTCGCTCTCTTTGTATATGTATTAATTCACACGCATAACTTTCATTTTCTTTAAAACCTCGTCTACTTTCATTTTCTTTAAAACCTCGTCTACTTTCATTTTTTTGATACATAGCTTATCACGCACAAAATACTTAGCTTCCAAATCCTGTTTTCTGATAGGGTAAAAATGATCAAACTTTAAAATTCTGTAACATTTTCCTTTTTTTTTTCTCTGGAATAAATGAATCGCAAACTCGAATTTATCGTGGACAAGTAAACCAAAAATTTGAACAGTTTTAATTGTAAAAATTCAAAATCTGTGACAGTAACAGAAAAGATTTCTCTCTCTCTCACTTCCTCTCTGCGTTTCTCTCTCCCTCTCTTTCTATATATATATATATATATCTGAATCTCTTTCATGTTCTTATGACAAAATATGTTGCTCATGCTGAGTGTATGTGCATATGCCTGTGATTTAAAAAAGGTATGTTTTGCAGGTGGGGGTTAAAATTTTGCTGTTGCTTGAATTCCAGCAATGGACAACTGCATTACCATTCCATAAAATGTGTTTATGGTGTGGGGGAACTATTGAAAAACATCAATACATGTTAGAGTGACAAAGAAATGAAGAAGGTTCCAGGAGGTCCAACTTATGCAGGTGTACTATTCTATAAGTCAGCCAAGGTATTCTATTGTGTATGGGTTACTCAGAATTACATATTTACAAAAACTTGTTTCAGTCATTTGACTGCAGCCATGCTGGGGCACTGCCTTAAAGGGTTTTAGTCGAAGAAATTGACCCCATCACTTATTCTTTGTAAGCTTAGTACTTATTCTATCAGTCTCTTTAGCTGAAGTTATGCAGACATAAACACACCCACATTGGTTGTCATACGATAGCGGGGCGGCAGACACACACACACACAGAAATATATACATATGTAGTGGTGTCACACAACTGGCACATAAAAGCACCCCTTACACCCTTGGAGGGGTTGGCATTAGGAAGGGCATCCTGCTGTAGAGACCATGTCAAATCAAACTGGAGTCTGGTGTAGCACCTTAGCTTACCAGCCCTTGTGAAACTGTCCAACCCATGCCAGCATGAACAACAGAATTTAAAGGATGATGATAGATATATATATGACAGTCTTCTTTCAGTTTCCATCTACCAAATCCATTCACAAGGCTTTGGTTGACCAAAGACTATAGTAGAAGACATTTGCCCAATGTGCCATGCAGTGGGACTGAACCTGGAACCACATGGTTGGTAAGCAAGCTTCTTACCACACAACCACACCTGCACCTATATATTACTGAGCATTTCAAACCAGAATGCAAATATGAGATTTCTATTTTGTGATTTAAAAAAATATATACCAAATTCTTTAGACTATTATGTTCTTCTAAGGAGGTAATGGTTTCCTTAAACTGGCATGAAGCTGCAGCTTTGTTCTAGATGTAAAGAAACTCAACACTTGCCCTGAGCAGCACACATTCTGGCTATGCCACTGCATATATCTGTGGAAAAATCAGTCATTCAGACTTTATAATTCAATGAGTAGGAATTTCCATTCAACAAATAGCTGGAATGACTTTAAAGAAGGTTGTTGTGTCAGGCCAGAACAATGCGAGAAGATACAAAGTAAACTACAAAAGGAAAAGAAAAAGTTGTAGTTTTACCTTGTATTTCTATATTTTGAGGTGAAGACCCCTTCTTCAAGACATTTGAAAGAAGTGGTAGCTGGAATTGGTCATTGCTCAGATGTTTGTGTATGGGGTAAGGTAGGGGAAGAGGAAGGAAGGTGACATGTGCAGACTGGTGTTGCTATAGCAACAAGTCTCCTTTATGTAGTTCCTTCCTGTTGTTCATGGCTGGTCTCAATTCATTTATTTATCATGGAATTTTATGGATATCTATTAAACATATATGAATAAGTTGAAAGAATGTCAGTGAAATTAATTGGTAGATCAGTAGTTTGTAGCCTGTTGCAAGTACAGCATTGTATCAATAGTTAAAGACTTGTTGCAGTCTAAAGGCTGTTAGGCTGGTCTGTGGTGGTGACTGGTTGAGTTGATGAATGAAAATGTTTCTTGGGTTGCATGTAGAAGTAACTGAACACCATCCACAAACATTTAACAGAAAATGTTATTATCGCACATTGCAACAAACTACATTGGCCTTTTACAGATAACAACAACTATAATTACAAATATGAAACTATGGTGGTTGGCTTGTGATGCTTGACCGCATTCCCAGGGATCTGGTTTCAAATCCCCACTATGGACTCTTAACTTTTAAATCACTTAATCCATCTAGCTGTAAACAGGATCCATAACATAAAAAAAAAAAAATCTTGGGATCTTTGTGGTTTTCGACACAGTTTACAATTTTGTTCCAATTGTTTTTAAATATGGTATATGGATTAAGTTTTGTATACTAATTACGAAGATGAAATTCATTTTTCCTATAAATTCATAATTAAAAAGTTACAAACCTTTAAAATTTGCAAAATTTGGGTATTTTAGACAATCAGAAGCGAGTATTTTACTCATCACTGTGACATAAACCCTGTTTCCATTGTAACCAAAGATGCTGCACATGCGCACAAGGAGGAGAAGGAGATATGAGAAAGATAATCTACTATAATAATATTCTTGTGTTTTTCTCCATCACAACATATGAATGAGGAAGGAAGGGGTGATGGCAAACTGGTAGTGGGAGTGTTTCAACTCTGTGTGAGTATATGTGTGTGTATGTAAAAGGGAGGTATGTGAATGTTTGTGTGTATGTGTGTATTGCAAACTTTCATTCTTGAATTTTTTAAACTAATAAATGTCTGTTTTAAACAATGTTTCAACTGTTATTTCTAGTAACACCTGTTGATTTGTTTGTTCGTAGCTTTTAGATCTTTAATTTGCCCACAAATGTTTTAATGTTAACTTCATGTATATTCTAATGTTTTGACTGTTATTTCTACCAATGTTTGGGCATGCTGGTGCCCCCCTCCCCTCCCAATGATGGAAGAGGTAGTGAACGTGCTGTTTTCTGATTGGCTGAAAATTCTGAAAATTATCAAGCTTTGAACACCTGTAACATTTTTGCAAAATTTTACTTGAATAAATGAATAACAAATTTGGATTCAGCATCAAAAATTACGTTTATATGATACACTGAAAACTTATTTTTAAAGATAATTGTAAACTGTGACGAAAACTACTAAGATCCAAATCTTGCAATACTAGACAACCACAGCCCTTCTTTTGACCACAATTAAGCTTCAAAAGTTTGTAACAAAGATGAAATAATGATAAAGACAGAAACCTGGTTGAGAGATTTTCCATTAAGGAGGTATTTATTTTCTTTATTTACCAGGAAGATATTACAATGAATGACCAAATTGTGGAGAGTTGGGATGTTGTTTTCCTTCATGTCACTGTGGAGGCAGACAAGGAAATTCAGAAGTTGATCAGCAGTCAAGTCAACAGGTCATCTCTTCAGCTAGGCCATTCTTTCAGTTTTCTCTGTGTGTGCCCTCCCAGTACTCTGTGTGACAGCTTTTAGAGCTGTGGGTGCTCTGCCTTAGGTGTCTGAGAAGTGATGCTTTTGTAACAAAAAATCAGCTCAGAGAGACAGCTCCAAAAGCTAGAATCTCTACAGAAGGTCAGCTCTAGGCGGTGTTCCATTGGTCAGAATTTCCTTATTCTAGTCAGTTGTGACATTGGATGTAGTGACTAAATATTCCTGCAACAAGTTCAAAGCCAAGATTGTTTGTTTATTTGTTTTTGTTGTTGTGTTATATTTACTGTATTATCTCATCAGTTTTGGGAAACCTTCAAATGTCAGGGACAGAAGCTCTTACCTTCAGACCAAAATCAATAAAAACAAGAGCACTCAGAGAGCGCAAACCTCTGCCAAAGCAACACCAACGTCCTCTCAATGATTAGGCAGAGATTATTTTTAAAATGAGAATATCTGAAATAGATTTGACTGCTCTCACAAACGAAAATGCTGAAAACGAACCCAACTGCTCTCACAAATGAAAATATTAAAAATGAACCTGACCTCCCTCAAAAATTAAGCGAAAAACAAACGGAAAAATAATATGCTTTGCTTTCTCATTTATTTGAATAGAGTATACTATTATATTTATTTGAATAGAGTATACAATTATATTTATTTGAAAAGAGTATACAATTATATTTATTTGAATAAAGTATACAATTATATTTATTTGAAGAGAGTATACAATTATATTTATTTGAAGAGAGTATACAATTATATTTATTTGAAGAGAGTATACAATTATATCTTCAAACTCCCCTAAGCGAGGAGATCAAGGTGATTAGGCAATGTTAAGCTGATGATTAGAATGCTTAGTAAGGGCAAGCCAATTCTATGGGTCAGTTTGAATTCTTGGTTAAAGATAATTCTTTTATGTTACTTTACTAATGCTCATAAAAAAAGCATGAATGTTACATTATCCCATTTCACTTTTGCATAAATTTACAGCTTTGACCGTAAGTTAGGAATCAATGTTCAATTTCATCAATAGTGTTTTCTCTGGTGTCTGACCTGATTGAATATATCTGTAATCAAAAATGTTTTGTTGTTACCATCAAGTACTTTTTTTGTGTATTTAAACATAGTGTTTAGCAGTGGAGGTGTGTGGCTTAGTGGTTAAGGTATTGAATTCATGATCATAAGATTGTGGTTTCAATTCCTGGACTATGTGACACGTTATGTTCTTGAACAAAACTTTTCATTTCACATTGCTTCAGTCTACTCAGCTGGCACAAACGAGTAATCCTGCAACGGATTGGTGTTCCGTCCAGTATATATGCCATGAAACTGGGGAAACTGACCCTTATGAGTCAGTATGACTTGAGAAGGTAACTTTACTTTTACTTATAGAGTTTGGTGGAGGCGCAATGGCCCAGTGGTTAGGGCAGCAGACTTGCGGTCATAGGATTGCAGTTTTGATTCCCAGACCGGGTGTTGTGAGTGTTTATTGAGAGAAAACACCTAAAGCTCCATGAGGCTCCGGCAGGGGATGGTGGCGAACCCTGCTGTACTCTTTCACCACAACTTTCTCTCACTCTTACTTCCTGTTTCTGTTGTGCCTGTAATTCAAAGGGTCAGCCTTGTCACACTGTGTCACGCTGAATATCCCTGAGAACTATGTTAAGGGTACACGTGTCTGTGAAGTGCTCAGCCACTTGCACATTAATTTCAGTGTTTAGCAGCGTTTGTCCATCTTTATCTTTTGAGTTCAAATTCCACTGAGGTTAACTTGGCCTGTCGTCCTTTCAGGATCAATAAAATAAGTACCAGTCAAGTACTGAGGTTGGTGTAATTAACTTTCCTTCTCTACTGAAAACTGCTGGCCTTGTGCCCCAATTTGAAAACATTTATAGTGTTATTTTCTTTAAGATTCACTGTTCCTAAAAAAGAATTATTTCACATTCTCAAAATTTCTGAATTCTTATGTCATCAACAACATACAGTCCTCACCGGTAAGAATTAAAGTTTCTAAAATGGAAAGAGAAGTTGAAAAGATTACTCTGGTTCAATGGTAGAACCCCTGGCATGTCTACAGGTGTGGGTTCAAATCCTATAGGCAGCCTCCAACTTTTTTTCTATTCAAAGGGTTTTCAACCTATTATTTACATATTTATAGATTTATTTGCTTTGAGACTCACTTTTCTTAAAACAGAAGGATTTGAGAGAGATTTTATAGTTATTTTTAGCAGGAGGAAGAACCAGATAATAAGCTCCTTGCTGCTTATTATTTGCAATTATTGTTTCACTCTGCTCTAGCATATACATGATAAAAGGTATTTTAATGATCACCATTCCATTGTCTTTTTTTTATGTGCATTTAAGACTAAATTATCCAACATATCCTTTTTTTTTTCTTTAAAAATATTACAGCATGATCTGAGAATTATTTGTTATTTCTAGCAAATAAAACAAATATTGGCAGATAGAGGTGAAAAATATATAAGAACACAAACAACAAGTTGATTACATGGTACATTTTAATAAAATTTATTATTCTTTAAGCATTAAAATAAGAAATAAAATATATAAAAATGGGTATAAAATTCAAACAGTTACTTGATATTGTTATTTATTAAGGGATCAATTGGTGGCAGAGTAAGAAGAGCATCAGTTAAAATTATGCATTTATTTATTTATTTATTTATGCCCCTATATATATATTGAGCTCATATTTCACTTGGATCATATCCAGACAACTATTTTACTTGATATTTAAGGGATCAAAAAAAACCAATGAATGGTTGAATCAGTAGAGATAAAAAATTCTTGAAGTATTAATTTATGCCCCTTATACATTCTGAGCTTATTATATTCCACAGAGGTCAAATTTACCTTTCATTTCTTTTTCTCCAAGGCCAATAAAATGAATAATGTTTTGTTAGAAATACAACAAATTATTCATTTATTTATTTAAGAGTTTAAAAAAAGAAAAGTGACTCTGTGTCAGAAATAGTAAAGCATTAAATTACATCCTTTAGAGTATGATTTTCCTTCTCCAACATTTTGAGTTCAAATCTCATTCATATAGACTTTGCCTTTTATCCCTCAAGAAGTGGGATCAATGAAATAAATTCTAGTTGATTACTAGGACAGTTCAAATGGCCATAACATTTTGCTTAAATTTGTTATCCTTGCACTAAATAACATTTTTTAAAATTCATTAAGAGATTTTTTTGGTAAGTACAATACATTCATCTTGGCTATCTAAGGCATTTTTTCTCAAAATGCATTTCAAGAAACCTATTGTTCTGAGAAAAAATTCTGGGGTTGTTCACAATAAGGAATTTGTTAAATTTTTCTTTTATATATATATATATATATATAAATTGATGTTTGCCATTTCAAAACAATGTATTTTTTGGGGTTTTTTGTACATGAATAAACTTTTTCTCCAAAACAATTTTTTGTTTAATATCTTATAAGGATGTAGAGGATTGTCCATAAAACAAATGTATGAGTTCTGAAATTTTCGGAAAATACTACAAAAAGATTGCACATCTGAAGATTGTGTTTGGGAAACCATTAACCTAAAGAATGCTATCACTGGTTTTTGATTCTTCATTGTCACTCATTGCATATGGTATTCGTCTATGAAGCAAATGCTTCTCTCCAGTGATTAGAATTGTCACGATGATGAGGCATGCAGAAGCACCCATGAATAGCCCAGCAGCCATGTAAGATTTACTGTATGACTTGGCAAGATCAGCAATGAAACCTATTATGAATAAATTGACAAGTATTTGGATTATATTTAGGACAACATAAAACAAGAAAAAGTACAAGCTAATAATAGACCTCTATGTCTTGTGTGACATAAAATGTAGTTAGATGTGTCTTGAAAATTATAAAATAATATTTTAAAATATTATGATAAAAATAAAGCTGAAATGCAAAATAGGAAGACTTAATAACTATGCTTCGTTTATTAAATAACTAAGCATAAAAGCCACATGCTGTGCAGACTGTTAAGCTCACTCTTGCAGAGGGTGAATTGGGCCTGTATCCCAAAACTAAAGAGAGTAATTATAACAAAGCATTTATTGGTACCCTACCAATATGGTATTACTTTAAATTCAATTCAAATGTAAAACTTGTAAGTTCACAAATTTTTGGAGTTTTATTAATGTTTGAATTTTCAACTGTTAGCATATAACACATCCTCATCCAAACCTGATTCCAGTGCTGAATTTAAAGAACCAAATGACGGGTAGATTTTCAAGTCCAGATTTTCAAGTCTAGGATCATCCTGATTCCAAAAAGGTATAATATGTCTATGTACAGCAAATGTAGACTAAGATACAGAGGTCCCAGATGGATGGACAGACAGAATTTTGCATTTATTTTTACAGATAGAAAAAAGGTGGTGAGCTGGCAGAATCAGAAGCATGCTGAATGAAATGTTTAGTGATGTTTTACCTGTTGCTACGTTCTGAGTTCAAATTTTGCCAAGGTTGACTTTGCCCGTCATCCTTTAGAGGTCAATAAAATGAGTACCAGTTGAACACTGGGGTCAATGTAGTCGACTCATCTCCACCTCCCCCAATCTGCCCTTGTGGCAAACATTTGAAATAGTTATCGTAGGTAGAAAAAGTAAGGTGGAGAGCTGACCGAATCTTTAGTACACCCGACAAAATGTTTAGTGGCATTTTTTCCGGCTTTTATGTTCTGAACTCTAATTCAGTTGAGGTTGACTTTGCTTTTCATCCTTTGAGGGTTGATAAAAATAAGTACCAGTTAAATACTGGGGCTGATGTAACCAACTAGCTCTGTCCCACAAAGTTTTAGGCCTTGTGCCTAGTAGTTTAAAGAATTAAAAAAAGAAGTATTTAATAATGTTCTGTAGTTTAAAACATATACCCAAAATGCCATGTAGTTAGACTGAACCCAGAACTAAGTTGATTGTGAAGTAAATTTCTTAAACATATAATAAGAAACATTGATATTTAGCAACCAGAAAACAAGCTGCTCTTAAAAGCCAATTGAAAAATTACATCAAATATCTTGTGTAAAGAGAAAATCTCAAAGTATGTGTAAAGATCTGTTTTTCATGTTTTATACAAAAAACAAAACAAAAAAACATCTTTATACATACTTTGAGCACCTGTGCTGGTGCCACCTAAAAAGCATCCATGCTGGTGTCTTGTAAAAGGCACCCATACTGGCATCACATAAAAAGCATCCAATACATTCTGTAAAGTGGGTGGCATTAGGAAGGGTATCCAGCCATGCAAAAACAGTCAACTGGAGCCTGGTGCAGCTCCTGTCAAACCGTCCAACCCATTCCAGCATGAAAAACAGACATTAAATGATGATGACAACAATAGCAGTAGTGATGATGATGACAACAATAACAAGGTTACCAGTATAAAAGTTCAGGTATCAAACACCTCAGAAGGAAATACTCAATCCAAGTATAAGAACATTACACCTAATAAACATCAAGCCAAAACCACAGAAGAGTGGTAGATACAGAGAGAAAGATATTTGATACTCACACTTAACCAAGAGCAAGGAATATATTGTGATATTCTGTCAAATGCAGAGATTTACTCCCATCTCAGAATAACAACAGAAAATGAGAAGTCTATTGTAAATGCTCGTTT
>NC_142937.1:56704134-56716634 GCF_046866305.1 Octopus bimaculoides | reverse complement strand
ACTTAGTTATCATTAAGCTAGTGTTAGGAACATAAATTGTGACTAAGGTTTGATGGAAGATTTTAATTCAAAACTTATGAAAATAAGACATTTGTACTATAAAGCCAGAACCAGTTTCAGCTGGGTTGGTAACTAACAGGTTAATATGATTGATTCAATAAATGTGTTGGAATCGAGGAAATGTTAGAGTACCAGACTAAAATATTTAAAGTATCCAATTTGTATTTTTATATTCAGAATTCAAATCTCTCAGATTGTATCAAGTTTATATCAGAAATTCAATGTTGCATTGTAGTAAATATAAGCATTGAATACAGAGGATGCACCAAGTCTCTAAAGAAATGAAGTAAGCATGCTCTATTGGATGTGTTGTTTTAAAGTGCATGAACTGTAGAGCACAAATATGCTGAAAGAAAAACTGGATATGAGAAGAGTCAGATGATGAAGTGTGCAAGAGAGTAGATTGAGCTGGCAGAGACATGTAGTGCATGAAGAAGTGCTAAGCTATCAAAGCAGAAGGAGCGTCCAGAAGAGAGGGACATAGGAAGGGGTGCTGAAAGCTGATTTCAAGTGGCTGAACTTCAAAAAGTAGATGACAAATGACAGCAACAAATTGTGAGGCACTCTGTAGAAGACCCAAGGAAAAGCAGACATAAAAGAATTATGTGACGCTGATGATGATAATGATGATAGTCATCAGCATCAGTGACAACATCATCATCATCATTAGTAGTGAAATCATTGTTGTCAGTAGTAGCAGCAATTTTGTTTTGTTCATCTTTGCAGGTTTTCAATATTTTGTACTATGATGTCTTTGAAGATAAAGTTTTGAATAAATCAAATAAAGACCTGTATAACAGATTTGTATTTGATTAATCCATAATACTTGTATACAATATAAAATCACTGTAATTTATATAACATTGTATTGATTTTTCTTTACTTTAATATTTAAAAAATTTAACAATAAAATGAATAATTTCAGACCTTTTTCAATTCCAAAATCAACCACCATCATGGAAAATATTGGACTTGCATTTGCTGCCAAAAATGTTGAAAGGAAAAATGATGGCAGCACTTTATACTTGGATATTTCCTTAAGCTTTTCTTTAAAATTTACTTCATTTTCTGTTTTTGGACTTCGATTCTCCGTTGTTTTTTTCACAGGTTGTTGTTCAAATTGAAATGACATGACACATGCCTGTTTAAATAAATCAATATATTATAACAACTGCATGTGTGCTATAAAAAAAATGTATCTTTATACCCAATGTTTTTATTTCCTATGATATGAAACAAGTTGAAAAGTTCAAGTATGTCAGGGCTGTATTCAGGAGCGATAAGAAGCAGAAGGTTGAATTGGATGCTAGAATTGCAGGTAAAAGAGTAAAACTCTCTTCGGTCATGAATGACCAGTGGATTACAACTAGGAAGTCCCCTCCAAGGCACAAGTCCAGGCAAAGTTGTTTATGGAAGACCAGCAGTCATCCATGCATACCAGCCTCCCCTCTCCATGTTATCCAAGGGAAAGGCAAAAGCTGATACAGATTGGCACCAATGTTATCCAAGGGAAAGGCAAAGGCCGATACAGCTCAGTGAACTGGAGCAATGTGAAAATAAAGTATATTTCTCAAGAACACAATACACAGCCCAGTCTGGGAATCAAACTCATAACCTCATGACTGTGAGTTCTATGCTCTAACCACTGAGCCATGCACCATGCTAGAATTACAGGTGTTGTTACAATAACACACCAGCACCAGTATTCATTCCTCAGAAAAGGAGTTGGTAGTAAAGAAAGTTAAATTTGGTATCTTTAATTCGGTTTTCATACCTATCCTCACCAATAGTCATGAATGTTGGGTAATAGCTGAAAGAGTATGATCACAAATACAAGCAGCCAAAATGGGGTTCCTTCAAAGGGTCCCTAGAGGAGCATGACTTGACAAGGTGCATAGCTCAGAGAATAGGGAGTCTTTCCAGGCCAAGCTGCTACTTCCCCACACTGAGGTGTCATGTGATTAGAATGTTGCAGAAAAGAATTGCAAAACAGATTCTTCCAGCCAAACCAACTGGCAAGAATCCTAGGGGTAAATTAAGAATGAGTTAGTTGGATAATATCCATAGTTTCAGTCGGTCATGCTTGAGAATCCAGCCAGAAAGTCCAATAGCTTTTGCTTCTTATTGAACATTGTGGAGAAGGTGCCTGAAGATTGTATCTCCACAATCCTCCCAGGAATAGTGGGCAGAGAAAATGGATGGATAATAATTTTATTTCCATCCTTGTCACATACTATGTTATAGTACTCTAATTGAGAATTACATTAAAAGTATACATGTGGAATACTCAACCACTTACATGCTAATTCAATGAGAAGGCAACTCATTTGATCAAACAACTGAATATTCATCATCAAAAATCAGCAGAGATCCACTGATTCATGTATAATAGTTATAAATCTGAATTGCCTATTACAAGTTAACAAAACATAAAAATAATAAAGATTCAAAAAATAATTTTATGTAAATTTTTAAAATTTGTAAAGGCTGTCTGAATGAAAAAAGAAAAACAAAAACTCAGAAAAAAATTAAATTAAAACAAAAATAAAGGTTAACTCCATTTAACTTAGATTTGGTTTAATATTAAATCTTTAAAAAGAATTACTGCAATGATAAACTTTATGTAATCTGACCATTCCTGGTAAATTATATATTTTCTTCTTTGTCTTAAGTTAAATAACAATAAATATGTTGAGCCAAAGAAGAAACTTTTATGCTTGATCTGCTAGATAAACTCTTTTACTCTTTTACTTTTTTAATTGTTTCAGTCATTTGACTGTGGCCATGCTGGAGCACCGCCTTTAGTCAAGCAAATCGACCCCAGGACTTATTCTTTGTAAGCCTAGTACTTATTCTATCAGTCTCTTTTTGCCGAACTGCTAAGTTACGGGAACGTAAACACACTAGCATCGGTTGTCAAGCGATGGTGGGGGGACAAACACAGACACACAAACACACATACATATATATATATACATATATATGATGGGCTTCTTTCAGTTTCCGTCTACCAAATCCACTCACAAGGCTTTGGTCGGCCTGAGGCTATAGTGGAAGACACTTGCCCAAGGTGCCACGCAGTGGGACTGAACCCAGAACCATGTGGTTCATAAGCAAGCTACTTACCACACAGCCACTGTTAAATCTTTTTCAAATCACATCTCCAAAAAAAGAGAACACATCAACTAATTTAGCTGTAGATACTGCTGAAAAAATAGGCTGGCCAACTGGAATATCCTTGATCTAGGTTAATTCAACCAGGGTTAAACAGTAATAACAACCATCAATATGTTAACATTAATACAATGGTGGACAAGCAGAATTATTACAGCATCAGATAAAATGCCTGGCAGTTTTGTTTTTTGTTTTTTCTTTCCCTGCCCTTTACATTCAAAGTTCAAACCCTGTTTAGGTTAATTTTGCTTTTTGTCCTTCTGAAGTTAATAAAACGAAGTTCCAGTAAAACACTGTTAATTAATTAAATTGCCTGTAACCAGCCTACTAAATTTCCAATCTTGTGCTTATTTTGGAACTTTACTATTATTATTGTTATGTTTATTATTATTATTAAGGTGGTGAACTGGCAGAATTATTAGCATGCTGGACGAAATGCTTGGTGGCATTTTGCCCATTGCTAGATTCTGAGTTTAAATTCCACCGAGGTTGACTTTGCTTTTCATCCTTTTGGGGGTTGATAAATAAAGTACCAGTGAAATACTGAGGTCAATGTAATCGACTAGTCCTCTCCTCCAAAATTTCAGGCCGTGTGCCTTTAGTAGAATTATTACTATTATTACTATTATTATTATTATTATGTGAGAGAGCAGTGCATGCCATCAGAGTGACACTGGGGTAAAATATACGAAGCCCAGTATACCCATCATGACTACCTGTCTGATAAGGGTACACCAGGCACATGCATCACAACCATACGTGCGCGATCTCATATCAAGATAAACAGCGCATGACCTCGCAGGTGGGGCCCAGTTAGAATTTTTTTCAGGTCGAGTAGCCCATCCCGCTCAAAAGGTCCCTGAATAAGGTTTGTTTAAGGATGTTGAGCAAAACATCCATGTTTCCAAAGGTGAATTATTCAAACCCCAAAGAATTCCTCTCAACACATGGCTATGATACTCCCCCACTACTTCTGCTCATGATCAGAGATGCACATATCGTCAGCCACCAAAAAACATGCTCAACTGGTTAAGGTCAAAGAACTGACGAGCAAATCTGTGGTATTAAGCAGAATATTTGCTGTATTATTATTATTGAGTGAAAGAGCAAGGCATGCCATCAAAGTGATACTGGGGTAAAATATACGAAGCTTAATATAATGGTTTATAACATTTAATCTGAAGGATGATATTTTATGTAAAAATTGATTAAATTAAAAAACAAAACAAACTCATAAACAAATTACTTGCAAAATTATGCCAGCCATTAGTAGAAAATTACCATTCCAACCATAAATATCAATTATATTGATTTGATAGAGGGGTAACAATGTTGATCCAATAGCCAAACCTGCTGATACTGCAGCAATTGCATAACTCTGACTAGAGTCAAAATACATAGCTATAGCAGAGTATGAAACCACATTCAAAATACATAAACCAAACCCTGTAATAAACGTAAAAGTAAATTTTAAAAAAAGATAGTATCAATAAAAGGCACAATATGATAATATATGAACATTCTTTTAAAAAAAATATTTTCATTTTTAACTCTTTACCATTTAAACCAGCCATATCCAGCTCAAATATTTTACCTTTTTATATGTTCAAATCAGCCACTTCCAGCCTCCCACACTTACCCTAGAATATCATTTAAAACAAACAATCACATCATCAAAATCTTGAAGCTACTAGACACTACTAAATAAACTCAGAGCAATGTGAATAAATATGTATTACATTTGACAGAGTAATCTGAATGCAAAAAGGTTAATTTGATTTGCTTTTTGAATAAAATTTTAATTTGGTATAATTTCAAGATGCATTCAAAAGGTATGGTTCTGAGTACAAAATTAATTCAGCATCCCTGCAGAGGGTATGGTCTTCTTTATCGAATAAGTGTTGGATATATGGTTTTCACCGCAAATACATAATGCTGTATGTATGTAAAATAGGAACTGTTCTTAAAATAATATAAATTAAAAACCTGGAAGAAATGTCTAAAATTAAATCAAAAGGATGTTAAGAATACAATTCGAATCTAAAAAGAAATTCTCCACAGCTTAAAAGTTTTAATTTGGCTAGATAATGTTGGAAAGTAGAAAGAGAGAAAATATGTGATATTACATAAGTGAAGCAACCAAAATGGGCTCAAAATAACTTTTTATTTCTGAATGTCTTCAAAAGTATAGTAGTTGTCCTGTGAACATTGCTATATATTAATGCACTTACCTCCAACCTCATAATGATCTTGATTTATTTCTGCTTATGTAATCTTCTTCTCTCTGCTAAATACACCAGTTGATGGACTTCACATAAAAACTTTCTTGAAATTACAGAGAGCCCTCAATTTTCCGGAACTAGAGAGAGATACTCCTAGTTACATTTTCAAAGTTCAATTCCTGCTTTATATTGCAAATGGATTCCTGAATCATATTTATTTATACCAGTCTTAATATTTTATTGAGATTTGTTTTCATTGCTTTTAAGATTGTGTTTTATATTTATATAAATGCATTTAATATTTTGTATTTATCTTTTATGGAGAATAAATTTTACTCCACCATATTAGAACACATTTAGTTAACCTGAGATGAAAATGCTTACTAGTTTTTTTATATTTTTAAATGTCTCACCTGAAATGATTACCTGTAATGAATTTTGTTTATATTATTTTTATTTTTTTTCCAGTCTGGTATCTTTTCAACAGAGGAATTATTGCATTCACATGACATGTAATGATTTTAAACAAATAAAAGATGTTGAAAGCAACTCTGATGTCTAAATTCTCTCTAGAACACAAGTCTTTTTCAACTACAAACAGAAATTTCAAGACCATATTTACTTCTCAATGATGTTAGAGCAAATTTAGTTAACCAGAGAAAAATATGCTAATTAGTTTTGAATTATCTCACCTGAAATAATTGATGGCAAGTAATTTAAATGGATCCAGAAAAATAAGTAACTTTGTTTTCATTTATTAAGCTGGTGTTTACAACTTCACTTTTCCTCCTTTGGAGGTCAATAAAATAAGTACCAATTGAGCCCTAGGCTTGATGTAAGCTTCTCCCCTAAAATTGCTGGCCTTGTACCAAAATTTGAAAGAATTATTAAGCTGGAGTTTGGAACATAACTAAAATTTTTACATGAAGTTTTGATGTAAACTTCTATATTTAAATTGGATATGAATATTTAAGTATGTATATTTTAAATCAAAGAAATCAAGTTTATGCAACAGGAATGGAGTTTGTTATGTCAAAAAAAATTGAGTGGTCCCAAGTTTTTTAATATTTTAACAAAGGAAAGTAGGTCATAAAAAAAAAAGAAAACTGAAATTATCTCAGGTAGATATGTATCAAAAAGCCATTACCAAACATTCATGACTATAGGTGAGGACAGTGCAATTGAGGACATGTACCGAGAGTGATAAAATCAAACATCCAGTCAACATCATAGTGTTTGGAGTAAACATTATTCCTCCATTCATCTTCCCACACAGCCTCAGACTCAATACGGAGTGCCTGGAGGAAGTAGTGCTGCCCTGAGTCAAGAGGGTGGCTGCTGGAAGACCCTATGCCTAGCAACAGGAATCTGTACCATGCTACACAAGCAGAAGAACCCAGTCATAACTGTCAGACAATTTCTGTGACCACATAACCCCTAAAATCTGGCCACCTAACTCCCCAAACTGCAACCCCCTTGATTATTATGTGGAGCACAGTTGAGCAAGAGACCAACAAAACTCATTGTAACACTAAAGATGAACTAAAGGCAAGGATTATGGTAGCATTCACCAACTTAAACAAGGAGACCATTCAGAAGAGTTGCAGGAGATTCCAAAGTTGTCTGGAGGCTGTGGTTGAAGCCAATGGCAATTTTATTGAATAAATTTATTCTTTAGAATCTCAAGGTATTTTTATGCAATTTTGGTAAATATATCTGTTAAATTGAAATGTCAGTGTTATTTTCATTTTTGCGCAGTTTAGATGACAATTTATTCATTGTGCCCTGTGTGTGTATATATATGTATATATATATTTATCTGCGGGTTAACAAGGCTACCAATGGTTTCATGTTAAAAGATTCCCATATGGTTGTTTAAGTGTACCATATGGGAACGTTGCTACACATTTTATCAGTATCACACGTATATATGTGATGCTGATGAAAGAGTAATAACCCTTGATATATATATATATATATATATATATATATATACACTCACACACATATTCATATATATATACACACACACACACACACACATTTTCAATCCACACATTAATGAAGGCAAATGCACATTGTTACTTTTCTTTTATCACCAATCTGTCAATTCACACAGGTATTTAAAACTCAAACAAGAAAAATCTAAAGTGCTTGATTAGAAATCTGTCAGATTGTTGTATGTATAGCAATGTCTGTGTGTGTGTATGTGAGAGAGAGAGAGAGAGAGAGAGAGAGAGAGAGAGAGAGAGAGAGAGAGAGAGAGAATGGAAGAAATACATTTTAAAAATACACACTCATAAATCAAATAAAACTATATTGTGTGTGTGTGTGTGTGTGTGTATCAATAATTTGTACTGGAAAGCACAACACATAACCTGAGATTGGGCTCAGTAGTGGTTTTCACATGCTACTCCATTATCTAGTGCAGTATAATGATGGGGCGTCAACCTCAGGATTACTTAGTGAAAAGAATATGAAATGTAGCAGAAATGTACTTATTGTGGGACACTGATGAGGTGAAGTGCAAGATGGCATGATGTTTCAACAACTGTTATGTAATTTTTACACCATTTTACTGAAACATGTGTAAGTTCTATAAAGTGCAGAATACCACACCTGTTTTTGGTTAATCCTTATTCTCCTCTCTCTCTCTCTTCATATATATATGTATATATATGTGTATATAGGTGTGTGTGTGTGTGTATACATGTATATATATATATATATATACACACACACACACACACACACACACATGCACACACACACACACATGCACATATACATGTATATGTTTATTTTTTGTGTCAATTTATAGCAGGACTCAAGAATTATAATGTTTCCGCCTAAAATGATGTCATTGATTGAAGAAGTGGTTGTTGTACATACCTGATACGATTCCAACAAGAAGAGCAATTCCAAAAACATTATTCACAAAAGCAGCAGCAGCAAAACCTGCACTTGAAAGAATACTACCAACAAACAATGTTAGGCGAAGTCCAAATTTAGAAATCAAAGGTGCTACAAAAATGCCTAGAAAGAACAAAATATAAACCGAAATTGAATTTTTTTAAACCAACATTTTTTTCAATTCATTGTTATTATCATTATTATTAATATTATTATTATTATTATTATTATTATTATTATTAGTTTATATAGGACTGAAGTAACTCAGCAGAAATGTAATAGATAGAGAGAAGAATTCTTTACTTTTGTATACGATTGACACAATCCATCACCAAGGTAAACATAGCGGACGTAATCCATCACCAAGGCAAACTTAATGACGAAAAGCGCGACTTGAAAGCAACAGTTATTTATTTGTAGTTGAACTATATTTCGGCATCTCGTGTGCCTTCCACAGGCTCAAAATAAACTACAAATAAATAACTGTTGCTTTCGAGTCGCACTTTTCATCATTAAGTTTGCCTTGGTTATGGATTGTGTCAGTCGTATACAAGTAAAGAACTCTTCTCTCTATATTATTATTATTATTATTATTATTATTATTATTATTATTATTATTTTTATCATGTGTTTTCATTGCACTGCTGAGTGCAGTTCTCTGTGCGTTGGGTATGGTCTGTGGTTTGTTTTGGTGCTATTATTGTTACTGTATTGAAAGTGCTTTACATTGGATGTATGCAGTGCCTAGCAGTGCTATATTACTGTATTTTATATATATATTCATAAGTCCTGGTGTTGTTGTTACTTCAACAGCTTACAATATATTTCAAAGTGGGAAATATACTCACCACATAAATAAGCAATACCTTGAGGCAATGACTGTACCAAACTAGTTGTTGATTTTGAGGAATTGAATACTTCCATAAGTTTCACATAAATAGGACCTAATGAAAATATTTCTGATACAAATATTTGCATAAGAATCGACGAGATTAAAATCATAGTTTTCTTTACTTTTGAGTACCTGGGTTTCTGTTTAAGTGGTACGATACTTGGTTCTCTGTCAATTCTTGGTTGCAAATCTACAGAAACTTCAGAATATTTTCTCTGTGTTTTTAAGCTACTTTTCCTTGAATCAGTATCACTGAGAAAAGAGGTTTCAACAGGAATACCAGCTGAAATAGATAGAGTACTAACAAATCTAGAAATACTTTCTTTGCGAAGAGCAGGAGTAAACACTTTTGACAAACTGAGGGTGCTCATTTTTCTTGATTCTGGTGCTCCAGTAACAGTATTCTTTCTTTTCTGCAAAGTCTCTGGTATTTTAACATTGTTAATTTTTGAAGAATTCTTTGAAAATTCTGTGGTATCCATGTAAGTATTACTTCTGCCTGTTTTTCGTTTGGTTGATTCATTAGTATTTTCTGCTATTTTCTTAAGTGGAGTTACATTCATTTCATTTTCAATATTTCTACCAAGAAAGGGAGATCCTCCACTTTTTGACATTTCAATAGAATCTAACATTTTCATTGAAACATTTTCAATTAATTTAGAACGCAACAAGTCAGATGGAGACAATGGCTCTGTAAAACTCTGGGAAGGCAAAGGTATGTTCTGAAGAGATTCATTTTTTTGTTCAGCATTTGCTGATGCCATATTTTTAATTGCTTCACCATTTTCTTGAACTAAATTGCATTCTTCTTTCTTTATCTCTTCTGTGAGTTCTTCATGATATATTTCCTTATCATCAACTTCTGCAATAGTTTCTGGAATATTTAGAACTGGATCTTCAGATACTTCTCCCATTTTTATTATTTGTATTTTTTTTTTTTTTTGCAGTATAATTTATTTTTAAATAATCAATAAATAAGTAAATTAAACAATTTAAAAATGAATTTAAGAATTTTTTTTGTTTTGTTTTATTTTACTAAAGTCTCCAGGAAACAACCATATCAGATTTTCTGTCACAAGAGTTGTATTACATATTCCTTACAACTTCTGCTATAAAATATCTTCATACTCTGGAACATCCTGAAAAACAATAGAGAAAAGAGGATTATAACATTATTATTAGCAGTCAGTTGGGGCCAGAAGATACTAGGCATACCAAGAGTCTTTTAGCTTTTAAGATAAGGAGTTTCTAACTAGAATACTGTGAACAATATATTTTTCAGCCACATAACAGAGATTTTGGAATCATCTACATAAATACTTCACCTTCACTCAATATTTTTGTCTTAAATATCTGACTCAATTGTCTTAGAATTTAGCCATTATTCTACCTAAGCAGCCAATACTAACTGTCACAAATATCCACCACCTTTGTATATTCTAACATAATAATAATAATAATAATAATAATAATAATAATGATACTAATCCTTTCTACAATAGGTACAAGGCCTGAAATTTGGTGGGAAGGGAACTAATCGATTACATTGACCCCAGTGTTTCCCTGGTACCTAATTTATTGATCCCAAAAGAAGGAAAGGCAAAGTTGAGTTCGGTGGAATTTGAACTCAAAATGTAGGGACAGATGAAATGCCACTAGGCATTTTGCCCAGTGTCCTAACAGTTCTGTCAGCTTGCTGCCTTAATAATGAAAATAATAATAATAATAATAATAATAATAATAATAATAATAATAATAATGATGAGGATAATAATAATAATAATAATAATTATAATATTAATAATAATTATAATAATAATAATAATAATAATAATAATAATAATAATAATAATAATAATGATGATGATGATGATGATGATAATAATAATAATAATAATAATAATAAATTGCACTACTGGGCACTGCACACATCCTACGCAAAACACTTTCAATACAGTAACCATAAGAGCACCACAGCAAACCACAGCACATACCCAAGGCGCACAGAGCTGCGCTCGGTAGTGAAGTGAAAGCACGTTATAAAAATAAAACTACTGAACAATAATAATAATAATAATAATCCCTGATGCAGTACCAGGCACTGGCTCTCAATCTTAACTTGATTGGAATTGTTATCATGTACATGTTTTGTCTTGGTATAAAAGATGGGCTACAGCTCAATACCACATATTTGCTTGTCAGTTGCTTGACCGTAACTAGTTGAGTATGTCCCTTAGTGGCTAATGATATATGCATCTCTTATCACAAGCAGAAGTAGTGGGGGAGCATCACAGCCATGTGTTGAGAGGAATTCTTTGGGGTTTGGATAGTTCGCCTTTGGAAACATGGGTGTTTTGTTCAACATCCTTAAATAATCCATATTCAAGGACCTCTTGAGTAGGATGGACTACTCAACCCGAAGAAAATTCTAACTGGGCCCCATCTGCAAGGTCATGCACTGTTTATCTTGATATAAGATCAATATGTCGCACATATATAGTTGTGATGCATGTGCCTGGTGTACCCTTATCAGACGGGTAGTCATGATGGGTATAATGGGCTTCGTATATTTTACCCCAGTATCACTTTGATGACATGCACCGCTCTCTCACTCAGTAGTAATAATAATAATAATAATAATAATAATAATAATAATAATAATAATAATAATGCAACAGAAAAAAGATGGTATAAACACACGCCAGAAAAGGTCACAGAAAACGAGAAAGCAACCATACTCTGGGATATGCCAATACACACAGATAGAGAAATTAAGGCAAATAGACCAGATATAGTTGTCAAAGATCATGAAGGAAAAAAATGCCTTCTAATTGATGTTTCAATACCAGCAGATGACAACGTTTCTCTAAAAGAAATGGAAAAACTTTCAAAATACAAAGACCTGGAAATAGAGATAACTCGAATGTGGAATCTAAAAACAGAAACAATTCCTATCATAGTAGGTGCCTTAGGTATAATAAAAAAATATTCAGACAAATACATAACAAAAACACCAGGACTTACAAATATATATAACATACAGAAAATTGCACTACTGGGTACTGCACACATTCTACGCAAAACACTTTCAATACAGTAAACATAAGAGCACCACAGCAAACCACAGCACATACCCAAGGCGCACAGAGCTGCGCTCGGTAGTGAAGTGAAAGCACGTTATAAAAATAAAACTACTGAATAATAATAATAATAATAATAATAATTGGAAAATGAAGGAG
>NC_142937.1:56651634-56699134 GCF_046866305.1 Octopus bimaculoides | reverse complement strand
TGTTTTCAACTAGATAAAGCATTATACATTATCAGAAAATTTACAAAATAGTATTTTCACCCGAAAATTATAATTCTGTAATCCACAAGTAATTAAGTCATATTGTGTGTATGCATAGCTTAAAGTAGATATCAAAATAAATTACGTTTTGAATAGAAAAGTGAAATGTGCACATGCATGTTATTAAGTATTCATTCATTTACATGTTTATATATATATATGCATATCTGTGTGTATGTCTGTGCATGTCTGTGTATGTCTGTGCATATATATATATACAGACCGACAGACAGACAGATAGATAGATATACATATATATACATAAAGAGAGTGGTGAATAAACTGTCATCTAAATTACGTAAAAATGAAAACAACACTGATATCTCATTTTAACAGACATATTTACCAAAATTACATTAAAAAATCTTGAGATACTAAAGAGTAAATTTATTCAATAAAATTGCCATTGGCTTCAACCACAGCCTCCAGACAACTTTGGAATCTTCTGCAACTCTTCTGAATGGTCTCTTGCTCAACTGTGCCCAACATAAAAATCAAGGGGGTTGCAGTCTGGGGAGTTGGGTGGCCAGATGTTTGGGGTGATGCGGTCACAGAAATTGTCTGACAGCCATGACTGGGTTCTTCTGCTTGTGTAGCATGGTACAAATTCCTGTTGCCAGGCATAGGGTCTTCTAGCAGCCACCCTCTTGACTCAGGGCAGCACTACCTCCTCCAGGCAAAATGTAGACCTCCATGTTGAGTTTGAGGCCGTGTGGGAAGATGAATGGAGGCATAAAATTGCCATCACTAGTGATCACTCCAAACACTATGATGTCGACTGGATGTTTGATTTTTATCACTTTCGGCACATGTACGTATTGGTACATGTTCAGAATAGAGCTTCCAGCACTTCATACTGGAGCTTCCTGTGTGAATACCAAGCAGTACAGCATGTCATTTCCCAATTTCTGGCAGAATGAATTGCATCATGGTGCTGTTTCTGTTACAGATGGTGCCTAACTGACTCTACTATACTGTGTAGCCAACAAAATCAAAAACAAGCAATGTGCGAAATTAAAAATTATAAAAGGCAACAATTTACCTATTGCACCCTGTATGTGTGTGTGTGTATATATATATATATATATATATATATATATATATATATGTGTGTGTGTGTGTGTGTGTGTGTGTGTGTATGTGTGTGTTTGTATATATATATATATATATATATATATATATATCTGCATAAATCCACTTGCACCAGTGGCATGTAAAAAGGACCCAGCACACTTTGTTAAGCGGTTGGCATTAGGAAGGGCATCCTACCATAGAGACCTTGCCAAAACATACAATCTGAGTTTGACCAGCTCCCCAGCTGGCCAGGTCCTGTTGAACCATCCAACTCATACCAGCATGAAAAATGGACATTAAACGATGATGATGATGATGATGTATATACATACTTGTATGTATATATATATATATATATATATATATATATATATACATATATACAAAATGGGACAAGAATTCAAAACATCCAGATAGACGATACAAAGAAAACAAGGATGGAAAAAAATAACGGAGATGGTTACACAAATACAAATAACAGGACATAACAACAGGTGTCTTTCCACTAAGGACGATATATATATATATATATATATATATATATATATATACATGTGTACATTATTCTTTTACATGAATAGTAATGTCTTGTAAAAGAATAATAAATGTGTGCTCTACAAAAAACATGGACCAATCCTTCAGTTTAATGTAAAATTATCTATAACTTGACATAAAAACAAGCATTAACACACACACACACACCTTATTTTGAACCTTCAACTTCTGGATGGAGTGATAGAAACACCATTATGACACATGCCATGTCTTGGGCAATTTAGGCAAAATGCAGCCCTCTCTCTTTCATGATGTGAATGCAGATGACTTTATGAGAATGAAAGACATACAAAAGGGTGACAGAAAAAGAAGAATATATATATATATATATATATATATCTTGGATAAAATATCCCTATAAAAGGTTTAAATATCCTCATTGTGACTATATGTATATGTCGGTAACCTAAATTGTTAAAGTGGCAGATACACAACATAGTGTTGTTGTTTAAGTTCTAAGTATATTGCCTTACTTCATCTATATATATAAAAGAGAGTTTGTGTGTGTGTGTGCATATGCTCCTTATCTATATATATAAAAATTTTTGTCTGTCTCTCTGTTCCCTAATCATTCTGAAATGGCCCAACCAAATCAAATCAAATTTTACAAGGTCATAGTATCAGACCCCGTGAGTGTCAACATGTAAATTTTTTTTCATTTGGATAAAAACAATATAACATTGGTACAGGTTTGGTATGACGTGTCAAAAGTGAAAGAATATGATCTATATTGTAATGTGATATAATGCTGTTTCATTTTTATTCTTCCATTTTTAATTCTAATATGAGAAGCCTATAATATTCTTTCACTTTCAAATATATTTGGTTAATTTATACTGCATGCAAGAACAAAGACAAGCTACATACATACAACTGCTTATAAAAATAGAGATGTTCATAATTTTTTGTTTACAATATTGAAAAAATATGTCACCAAAGAAACAATATAATCTCTCCAGAAACAAGTATAAAGCAAGGAGGATTGTAGAAAACTGAAGACGAGAATCTCAAGACAGAAGGAAGATGCAGAACGTCAAATGGAGTCTCAATAGAGAAGGGAGATGAGACTTTTCCAAGATCAGCAAGCACATGCTGCAGCATGTCAAATGGAATCCCAAGGAAGAAAGGAGATGAGACTTTCTCTAGATCAGCAAATGCACGCTGCAGCACATCAGATGAAGTCTCAATACAGAAGGGAGATGAGATTTTCTCAAGTACAGCAAATGCATGCTGCAGCACATCAAATGTATTATCATCATATGTATTTATGTGTCTGTATATGAAAGATAATGTGTGCGCGAGAGAGACAGAGAGAGACTGAGTGAGTGCCACTTACACACACATGCAAAAAAAATACATACATGAGCACACACACTCACACACGTCCATATATATCTTTCACTTTCTGCTCTCACTTCAAAAGCAAATGTTGCCTTTTCACTTTCTCTTATAGTTCAGTCAAACATAGAATAAGGTGGTAACGATCGCAAGTAATTTGTCAGTAGTTAAATAGCATTCATACAACAAAAGTTTTAGCATTGTCCCGTGTCTAAGTCGCATGTGGTTAAAATCATATAAGATAATGTGACTTATGCATGGGTCAGTTTCAGAAGGAATGACAGTTTGGGTTAATGGTTCAGGGGTACAATACGGTGTTGTGTGGAGGCGCAATGGCCCAGTGGTTAGGGCAGCGGACTCGCGGTTTTGATTCCCAGACCGGGCGTTGTGAGTGTTTATTGAGCGAAAACACCTAAAGCTCCACGAGGCTCCGGCAGGGGATGGTGGCGAACCCTGCTGTACTCTTTCACCACAACTTTCTCTCCCTCTTACTTCCTGTTTCTGTTGTGCCTGTAATTCAAAGAGTCAGTCTTGTCACACTGTGTCACGCTGAAGGCACTGTCATGCTATTAGCTGTCAGAAGTGAAAGTGCTCACTGCTAGTGAAGTATCTGCCTGTCTGCCTGTCTGTTGCTGGCCTGTCGATTCTTTGGCTACTGACAGCTAATACCCTGACAGCTAATAGCATGATAGTGCCACGCTGAATATCCCCGAGAACTACGCTAAGGGTACACGTGTCTGTGGAGTGCTCAGCTACTTGCACGTTAATTTCACGAGCAGGCTGTTCCGTTGATCGGATCAACTGGAAACCTCAACGTCGTAAGCGACGGAGTGCCAACAACAATACATTGTTGTAGACGGCGGTCAGCCCAAATAGTAAAGTGGGAACAGGAAATAGCGCGCACCGGACAAATAGATATTACTTTACACCGGTAAGGAAAAAAAAATGAACGAGATAGACGAAACTCCTGAGGTAATTTGTTGACTTATTAATTATTATAACTTTACTGAAATATATTTACGGAATTAATTAAACATCTATTTAATGATATTTTCAGTTGTGCCGTCCATGAGTTTTTGAAGAGTTCGAAAGCAAATCTTGTATTGTAAGGGATGATTTTAGAATCTGTTTCAAGAACTTCTAAACATATTCGTCTTATCGACATTAGTCCCGAAAAAGATAATAGTTCTACCAAACTAGATAATCTAATGTAACTAGTTCAGTAACATATTGTTCCGAGTTAAAAAAAAAAAAATCCGGTTCGTGTCTCGCAGTAAGAAAAAAGAAATACAATCGAAAGGAAACCACAGAAGGTGTTTGTAAAAACCACACGTGCTCATTGTTGCAAAGGTGGAGGCCATTTGACACATGCAGTATCAAAAATATGATAGTTAATGATAACAGTTATTGATTGTAGAATTGGTTGTTGCTATGCGTCTGCATTGATGTATAAACGTGTGTTAGGCGATGTGATATTGGATAACAATAAGCGGAGGATACTGTGCATATGAGAGAACCTAATACGTCATTGTTACTATTCTTTCCCTACTCCTCTTTTGGCTAAATAGTAATATATAAGACTTGGAGTGATTTAGTTAAATAAGACATTTAAAAGTTACTAAGAAAATATACAATGTGACCCAGTGTATACCAGCATATAGAAAATATACTCATCATCGGTATCTAATATATGTTTTCCATGCTGGCATGGGTTGGACTGTTTCACAGGAGCCACACCAAGCTCCAACTTTGTTTTGACATGGTTTCTACTGCTGGAGGCCCTTCTTAACGCCAACCACTTTACAAAGTGTACTGGGTGTTTTTTATGTGGCACCATCACCAGTGATTCTTACATGGCACCATCAGCCAGAGGGTCAACAAGTATCTCGCAAGTAAAAAACCCTCAACAGAGGTAGGGAGTAGTATTGAGGGTGTGTGGCTTTGTACCAGTTGAGAGATTTACGATATAAAAGGGACAGATATAGGTGTCTTGCTGTAGAGATACATGGGTACTCCAGTTGGAAAACAAAGGAGAGTGAGTTAGAGGACTAGATAAAGAGAACGATGTGTCACTATATATCCTCAAAGGACATTGATATATATATATATATAATAGTGGGGTAAGCTGGTTTATGGGGTTACCCTGGGTTTCTCGCTCATAAGGTGTTTAGCACTATGGCATATTTTCAGACCCCAAACACTGCTGGCCTGAGACCTCTTTAAAATATGGAGGGGGAAAAGCATCGTTTCTAAAGGTAAATCTGTAGATGATTATATCCATTTGCCATTGTCCATATATTATTTTGGCTGTGGGTGCACAAAATTTTCAGCAAGTTATGGTTAACTGAAGGTTGTGTAATTGGGTTTAGAACCTCATGGTTATGATTTCAACTTCTTAACCGCATTTGAAGACATTGGCTCAAGATGCGGTGGGACGAAACCCCCACCCCCCAACCTCATGGTTGTGAACTTAACTGTATAGCTATGTGTGAACCTAATAGGATCATAGTTTTTATCCAAATCAAGTTCTCACTACAGCATTTTGAATTTTATGAAATTGATTTACTATCTTTGCATAAATATTATTGTGAATACATTAAGATAGCTCACCCTGATGAAAAGGATTAGCCTGCAAGAGCTTTGTGCCAGTGTCATGTAAAAAGCTCTCATGCCAGTGCCATATATGAAGCACTCATGTTGGTGCCACATAAAAGCACTCGTGCCAGTGCCACGTTAAAAGCACCCAGCACACTCAGTAAAGTGGTTGGCATTCGGAAGCGCATTCAGCTGTAGAAACCAATCCAAATCAAACTGGTACCTGGAGCAGCTCTCTGGCTGCCAGTTCTAGTCAAACTGTTCAACCCATGCCAGCATGGAAAATGAACGTTAAAGGAGGAGGAGGATGATGACAATGATAAAGTAGGTGTTTGCAAGTGATTATGGCAGGATCTGATAAAAACAATTATAAACTATTTTGAAAATGATATCTCATCTCTTGCTCTGTGGAGAAGAGATTCTTATAACATGATTGGATTTCAAACGAGAAACTAATGATTTATTTCAAAGAGTGCAAGATAAATTAATCATATCTTGTTTAGCCCCAGGCCAGCTCTGATCATGTAAACCTATGATCAAGAGTATTCCTCTTGTGACTGTCCCATCTTTATTAGACTTGGTGCATCTAGGACCAAATTATTTCGTGTGTGACTTTTTTCTTTTTGTGAATATGATATGATATGGGGGAGATCTGGTTGTTATTTATATCGGGTTGAGTGACTATTTAGAATCCTTCATGTTTTTATATCACATCCTGAATTTTTTCTTTTCCATAATATTCAGTTTAGTATTTTTGATGAAAGTTATTTGAGCAAAGCACTATAGTTTGTCTAAAAGAGTTGACTATTTACTATTTACAGCCAGATGAGAAGGATTTATGCAGTCGGCGATGCTTGTTAAATTCATTAATTCTGAAACTTTTAGATACGTTTATGTATAAAATAAAGATTTATGTTGAAGAAGAAAAAAGTAAAAACTTATCATTTTTAATTCTTTATTTAGTCCATAGTACAGTTCTTAATACAGTTCTGTTCATGGAATATAGGCAATAAAATACTAGTTAAGTAAATTGCATTCAGAAATACTAAATTATCAGATGTAAGAAGGTTTGTTATTTTTAAAATACTTTACCCTTTATCATTCATACCTAATGTAATGCTTATTTATTTACATTGTTTTGAATTAATCATGAATTACCTTGTAGCTTTGAGATTTTGATGATGAGATTGTTTGTTCTTAGAATGACATTGTAGGTAGGTGTGAGAGGTTGGATCTGGTCAGTTTGAACATAAAACAGGTGGAATATTTGGGCCACATGTGGCTGGTTTAAATGTTAAAGGGTTAAGGAAGTAATCAGATGAATGCAAATCCTATTCATGGTGATATATAAATAATTTTGTTTCCATAATGTTTGATGGATAAAATCAGACTAAAGTAATATTTTGTGTTTATTAGTATGTTTTTGTTTCAAATTTCTTTAGACTCTAAAATGTTCAACTCATTAACATTTAAACAGATCATATCCAGCTCATATATTCTACCTATTTTATGTTCAAATTAGGTAGTCTGGCCTACTCTATAATGTCATTCAAGTGAAAGTGTATTGGCGTAGAGGTGAGGGTATTCAGACTCATGAACGTAAGGTCAGGAGTTCAATTCCTGGTGATGCGTTGTGTCCTTGAGCAAGACACTTTATTTCAAGTTGCTCCAGTTCACTCAGCTGGCAAAAATGACTAGTATCTTTATTTCAAAGGGCCGGCCTTGTCACTCTGTGTCATGCTGAATCTCCCTGAGGACTACATTAAGGATACACGTGTCTGTGGAGTGTTCAGCCACATGCATGTTAATTTCATGAGCAGGCGGCTGTTCCATTGATTGGATCAACTGGAACCCTTGTTATAACTGATGGAGTGCCAGTTATATAATGTCATTCTAAAAATAAACAATCACACCATTGAAATGACAAAGCTAGAAGATAATGCATGATGAATCTAAAACAATGTGAATAAATAAGCATTACATTCGACAGAGTAATGTGAATGCTAAAGGGTTAATTGTGCTTCACATTCTTTTTTCTTTTCAGCAAGAATCCAATTCACTTGAAACTGAGCAAAATGAGGAAGAGAAAGATGAATCTGCTTCCAAAAAGACAATCCTTCCCTCTCAGATTTCTGAAGCAGATTCAGGTGTTATCTACTTGAGTCGCATACCTCGTTTCATGAATGTCAAAGTATTAAAAGAGCATCTTTCCCGTTGCGGAAAAATTGGACGAGTATTTCTACAAGCTGATGGTAAAATATTCTTTTAACTTCTTTCAGTAATTGGACTGTAGCCATGCTAAGGCACAGCCTTGAAGGGTTGGTCAAACATCTCTACCCTGCTATTTGAATTTTTTAAAGTCGGGTACTTATTCTATCATTCTCTTTTGACAAACTACTAAGTTACAGGTATGTAAACAAGCCAATACCTGTTTTTAAACAATGGTGGACAAACATATCACAAACACAACTGTGTACACAGTATATATTTTAGCGTGGTCATTGCCAGTACCGCCTGACAGGTCCTTGAGCCGGTGGGACGTAAAAGCACCCACTACACTCTCGGAGTGGTTGGCGTTAGGAAGGGCATCCAGCTGTAGAAACTCTGCCAGATCAGATTGGAGCCTAGTGCAGCCATCTGGTTCGCCAGTCCTCAGTCAAATCGTCCAACCAGTGCTAGCATGGAAAGCAGATGTTAAATGATGATGATGATGATGAAAGTTATTATCTATTATTATATATCTGTTTTTGTATAAATATAAATCTGTCCTCAAATATCTTAGGCACCCTGTGTATACATATAGGTTTGATGATGCAAACATGAAAAATAGGTTTCAATTGTCTGTTTTGATATAGTTTCTACAGCTGGATGTCCTTCATAACACCAACCACTGTACAGTGTACTGGGTACACTTTACATGGCACCATCACCAGTGCTTTATATGTGGTACCAGCACCAGTACTTTATACTTAGCACCAGCATGGGTACTTTTTATGTGGCATAAGCACAGGTGGGTTTCACTATTTTAATAGAGTTTAACGATGAAAAGAAATTGTCAAAACATTATATGTAGCATTGATTTAATTTTATCTTTATTGCAGGGGAATCTCGAGTTTGTAAAAAAGCACGTATTTACAAAGAAGGCTGGGTTGAATTTAAAGAAAAGAAACATGCAAAGCGGGCTGCCAAGTTGCTAAATGGACAGGAAGTACAAAGTAAACACAGATCTCCATGGGCTGGAGAAGTTTGGAATATCAAATATTTAAGTAAATTCCGTTGGAGACATCTTGGAGAAAGTCTTGCATTTGAGAAAGCAGCACATAAAATGCGTCTACAAGCAGAATATTCCAAAGTTAAACGCACTGCAAACTTTCGCCTTGAAAGCATCCAAAAAGCAGAAACTTTAAAAAAAATTAAAGATAAACGGAAAAAGAAAGTAGTGGCTAAGCCATCAGACATTCATTTTGAAGGCAAAGGTTTTTATCAAAAACAAACAGAAGAAGAAATTTTAAAGAGAAAGAAAGCAAAATTAAAGGAAGGGGAAACAAACCGTTTTGAAAAGAAGACATTTGCTGGAAACCAAAAAGGATGTTCTAAAATATTTTCTGCAGCATTTTCCTTTTAATGTATATTTATCATTTGAATAAAATATAAATATCCCTAACAATAAAATATAAATATCCATAACTGTTTTTCTCTTAGTTGTTTTTTAGATTTTTTTTGTTTTAAAAACAAAAAATTAACTTTAAAAGAATAAAAAAGGATAAAATGCAAATATAATTTCCTACATGAGAATGGGTTTCAAAAAACTGTAGATCATTTACAAGTTTACAACTGGTTAGAAAATGTATTAATATACATACCTATGGTTTCCTCATCTTGAATTGGGTAAGATAATTTAGTAAATTATATGCTTACTCAAGTACGTTTCTCAGGAAGAAATTGAACCCGTTTCCAAACTAGACTTTTTTTTTCATGGGAGACTGGAAACGGCAGCTTTGCTTGTATGATGATGATCATCATGTTCATTTACAACTTTCAGGTTATCAATTGATTGTATCAGCCTCCAGATCATATTAGATATACCCCCAGAGAATAAAAAATATAATTTGATTCTCAGTGAGACTTAAAAATGAATTCTGTCATCCATTGTCTGTCAAAAAAAAAATTAAATTAAATAAAAGACTACCATGCTAGGTCTGTCCACTTGGTAATATCCTATTAGTACTGCATCACCGCACAGTTCAACCTGCTGGACATATTAACTAAATCTTCCACAAAATACACCCATAAGCTTCCAAATCGAATTCTGCTTACCACTCTCTAACTTAGGCTCCTTCGTTTTCCAGCTGGGTCATCCATGTATCTACTCTACAGCAGGACACCTATATCTGCTCCTCCTATACCTTAAATCTCTCAACTAGCGCAAAGCCACATTCCTTTAATACCACTTTGCACCCTCCTAGTCTTGCAAGGTACTGATTGGCCTTGGTGCAACATAAAAAGCACTGGTGCTGGTACCACATAATAAGCATCCTGTACACTCTATAAAGTGGTTAGTGTTAGGAAGGGCATCCAGCTGTAGAAACCATGCCAAAACAGACAAATGCATCTATGCACATAAAGATCTTATGTGGAGAATTTTTGAAATGTACAAATCTTCACTGTGCTACTTACAGATTGGATTTCGAGAATCCATGTCGGTTTCTTTTGCTCTTCTGTGAAACTGTATTTCTAAGTTTTTGAGCAAATTTGTTGGTCCGTAACCTAATGCGCCTAGGATGATAGGTGCAAATGAGAATTCATAGTCAGGGTACAAGTGCAGTAAGTTCCACATCAATTCACTGTAAATGCTCTCTTTTTTTCTGGACTTTTGATTGTACATTCACATCTGTTGGGCTGCTGACCTCTACAACAGTTCATGAATTTTGTCCCCTATCCCACAGAACAGGTCTGTTATGTTTGCATTGAACTGATATGTCTTTACTGGGTGTGTTCCACCAGTACTTTGTTTTTAAAGGTGTGAATACCTAATGGTTCTGACATGCCTTGGATGTATATGTTGGGGCAGTCCTTCCTCCAGATAGCATTGTAAATAGTTTCTGCAACTATATCATGCCTCAATGGCAAGTAGTATCTTGTAGACATTTTAGGGCAGCTGCTGATCATGTGGGTGATATCTTGGCATAGCAGAATTGACATTTTATATCAAAATGTGGTTTGGTAGTATCATTGTCCTTCTTGTTTATCAGGTATTTAGTAGCTACCCCCTGTTCCTGCACAGTGAAGGCATATCCTTCTAAGTGGGATGTATCTATCGCAGGTCCAGGAGAGGCTACACTTTCAGTCAATACTCTTGTTGCTCTCTAGCTTACAGGATATGTATCCATGCATTGCTTTTTAATGGTATGATGCCTGCTTCTCCAAGCTTCTGTTTAGTTACGCCAGTCCAGCTTCCTTTGGGTCACATGAGACAGTTGTATTCTCAGAGTACCTGCACAGTAGTTCTCCAACTGTGAAGATCTTGTTACTCTCACTTTTGAGTATGCATAGAATGTATTCATTTCTGTCTTTCTTTCTATGTATGGGAGGGCAGTGCATGTCATCAAAGTAACACTGGGGTAAAGTATATGAAGCCCAGTATACCCATCATGACTACTGATAAGGGTACATCAGACACATGCATTACAACCATATGTGTGCGACATAGTGATCTCATATCAAGATAAACAGTGCATGACCTTGTAGGTGGGGCCCATCTGGAATTTTCTTCAGGTTGAGTAGCCCATCCCACTCAAAAGGCCCCTGAATAAGGGTTTAAGTATGTTGAATGAAACGCCCATGTTTCTAGAGATGAATTATCTAAACCCCCAAAGAATTCCTCTCAACATATGGCTATGATGCTCCCCCACTATTTCTGCTTGTGATCAGCCACTAAGGGACATGCTCAACTGGTTGAGGTCAAGCAAATCTGTAATATTGAGCAGAATGTTTGCTGTAGCCCATCTTTTATACCAAGACAAAACAATGTACCTGATAACACTTCCAATCACTTAAGATCAGAAGCCATGAGAGTCACTGTCTGGTGTATGTATGTATGCATGTAATACATGGAGATGGAGGAAGCAGGTTAAGGATGGGATCGACACTTTTGAGAGAGCACGTATCCAGCATGAAAAACTTAAGCAAGCTGTGCGAATGCACACGGCTTGTATAGTGAATGGGGAAAGCTTGGTCTGCAATGTTTGCAGTCGTGTATACTTGTCAAGAGCAGGGCTCATTAGCCACCAATGGAGCTGCAAATGCAAAATATAAGTTAGTCCTAGAGCGCACAATGTTCCTGAAGGTCAGCAATGGTCTTCCTCGGTCACGAGTGGACGGCCATCATGTAATACATGTATGTATGCATGCATGTACCTATCAACATCTTGAGTCAACAAGATCTACATAATTGTTTGATCAGCTAGAAATGACCAAATAAATAAAGGCGGGGTGGTCATGGTTTGGATAGTCTGCTCTATTAAATTTAATATAAAAATTCAGTATATCACACATGGGAGGGGAGTCTAAGTGGAATAATGCTTCCATCATTTGATTCAACAGTTAAGCAAGTAAAATGTTTTAATAATAAGCACAGGCGTGACATGTTGTAGGAAGTTTGCTCCCTGACTACAGGGTTTCGTGTTCAGTCCCACTGCATGACAGCTTGGGCAAGTACCCTCTACTATAGGCCTAGGTCGACCAAAACCTTGTGAGTGGGAATTGAAAGAAGCCTGTCGTGTGTATATATGTGCGCGCGCGCGTCTTTGTTCCCCACCACCGCTTGACAACCGGTATTGGTTTACTTACGTCCCCATAACTTTGCTGTTTAGCAAAGAGAGCCTAATAGAAAATGTACCAGGTTCAAAATAAGAACTGAGGATCTGGGTCAATTTGTTTGACTAAACCCTTCAAGGCGGTATCCCAGCATGGCCGCAGTCCATTGACTGAAACAAATGAAAGATGAAAGTTAAATAACGAAATATTTTTATTAAATAAATAGAAATCATTACATCAGTTTACATCTTCATAATTGAGGCATTCTTTTGTAAATTGTCAAAAACTGCTGATAAAACATTTTCCATCAGAAGAATAATAGCAAGAAATTTTATGTCATTACTAAATTTTACAAAATTTAAGCTAAAAGTTTACGTTGTTACTGTTTTTTGCGAGTTTTAAAAGGCAAAAATAAGAATTATGGCAACCTCACTATACCATACATAATTTGATTTTTCTTTTTCCGTTTATGGGCTGCCATACTTAATATCTCGTTTCTCATTGGTTGTTTATGAAGTCTCGCCACGTGATATCTTGAGGTGCTGAACCATTTCTCGTCCATTTGCTCCTGGTATTTCAGACGGTTCACATCCGTGTAATAATGCGAGCCAAGTGGAGAAAGAAGCGTATGAGGAGGTTGAAGCGAAAAAGGCGAAAGATGAGGGCTAGATCGAAGTAGAAAGGATCTTCTCAAGCAAATCGGTTAAGCTGACAACAAAATTATTCTCAATGTTGGTCAGTATATAAACTAGGAGAACGATGTCCCAAAAAAGATGAAATCTCGACTAGAAATCCCGCCATCTTGTCTAGTTCAACCATTCCTTCTGATTTTCATCCAACGTGTTGATCTGATGTCATTGTTTCCACGTAAAATCTTTCTGGAACATTTGTTTGAAAAACAAAAAATACAACAGACTTTCAGCAATCAAACCAAACCAAAACTGTGCATTCTTCTTCAAAGACTGAAATTTAAACATGGTTTAAAATTTTGTGTTCTCTTAACCATTTTGTGAAAGACTTTTTAATTCCTATCAACGTTTTTGTCTTATGTCCTTTGGTGTGTCTTGTTACATACCATGACAATAAAATTTCTTGTGGGAAAAAAAAAATGTATTCGTTTATTTTTCTGAGTCGTGATATTTCATTATTCAGGTTTGTAATTTTGATTTCTCTTTTTCGTTAATTATAATCTTTGATATTCTACATGTTCAAAATCTTTCTCCCACGTGTTTAATGTCTCTTTTCCAGCCTCATCGTTACCATGTGGTGGGTATTTGCATTAAACATTTCTTGGTGCACATTGGGATTAGACACTGAGGGAAAACCGCTGTAACTTTTATGTTTTCATTTTGACGATTTTCGCTTTCGATAATGTGTGTCATGCGATTCCCCCTATAAAATTTTATAGGAGGAATCGCATGACCGTGATATGTAGAAAACATTATCGAAAGCCAAAATGAAAAAATAAAGTTACAGCGGTTTTCCCTCAGTGTCTAATCTCAATGTGCACCAATTTCTTTTATTTGCTTTAGATTGTGTAAATGTTGACTGCATATTTTAATGTTTAGTTTAATTTCGTTTTACGCACATTTTTTTTTCCTTTTGCTGTAATTTATTCTTATAAATTCCTACGAAGTTCACTACACTCGTTTCCATGTCAGATATAACCGAATATGAACGATTAAGCGAAATTAAAACCTGCACACTTTAAAACCCAATTAAATTACAACTGAATTTTTAATTTTACGGAGAAAAGAAATGCGAATTCTGAATCAATTCTAAAAAATCCGAGGGCATGAATTATTAAACCTACGCTTAAATGAATTTGTCCTGAATCTTTCAAAAGTAATACTGTTTGTGTGCAATTTAAAATAGCATTTGAAATTTATTTGACTGCAGTTATTTGCGTTTTGGCACGTCGTATGTGTAGCCTTCTTGGGCTGTTTGTAGGACTGCACCAAATAGTTTGTGGCCAGGGTGGCTTCCGGAAATCGAAGTAGCGACACGAAGGCACCCTAGCTAAAATTGAACTTGAACTTGATTTTGTCCAGCTCCACAACTCTGAACATGGCTAAATGTAGGAGTAACACTTTTTTCACCTATTTTAAGACGAAGTAATGTTGCGGTAACCCATCGATAAAACTTTTCACGAAGTGCTATTTGGTGGAAAGAGAAACTGAAAACAATGTACGTTTAAAGTTAACTGATAATTGTCGCATAATTGGGATATATATATAAAAAAAAAAAAACTATCGGCTATGATAAGTGTTCACCAACGTAAATGTGGTGTGGACTTTGAACTAGAATTGCCTATATTTTAATTTGTACAGAACACAGCAGCACATTTGGTCCTAAGTGGTTGAATCGCACTAATAATAGTAGCCGTGTTTCACTAACAACTTAAAAGAGCGATGGTGACAATAGATATGAATTCGTGTGCAGATGTAAAAAGCAAACGGTATACTAAACAAGATGACGGGAGATTGTGAAAATGTGTTTAGATAATTGCTACCTAAAAAGCATGGACGTTGCATTGTAACTGAATTGTTAGCTGTAGTTTTTCGAGGTAGCGTTTACTTTTCTTCCGTGTTCTGTAAAACAGTTCGGAGTCGATATAAATTGATCTACACTTCAACAACTCGTATGGTCGAAAACTTAGGAATCCGCTGGAAGGAAAAAAAAAAAAAAGGTCGATTTTTGCGTGCCAGTGTACCTGTAAACATTAACTTTATATTTTCCAAATTTAACATTCCTCGTGCCTTCAGAATAGTTTGTCACGATTAAAAAAATTTTTTTCCAGTATTTTTTATTCTAGAATATTGCATATTAAATGGTTGCACGTGTTAAAAACAAAATTGATTTGGAAGGAATTATGAAACAATAATTTGTTAGCGTCCCGTGCATCATTTTGCTGAGGCTTGATGGTGAATATAAATTGCGTGTCATGCTTTCTAATTAACACTAGTGTCAGCAGTGCGCATTAAAAATATAAATGTCCAAGAATTGATCCTTGTGACACCTCTGTCGAAATACTATTCACAGCTTTCGAGCATGTACACGTGTTAATCCAGACCGTTTTTAAAAGTTTTGTGTTGTCAGCAGTGTGAAATGCTACAGACACTTTCTGTTGCCATTAAAATAGGCATATGTACCAATGCAATGATCCTTCATTTTGATAAAGCTGTATATGATGTGCAGCAGGACGGATGCTTAGTGATAAATGCAAAAAATGTAACTAGTATGTCGGAGTAA
Source organism: Octopus bimaculoides (assembly GCF_046866305.1). NCBI lineage: Eukaryota > Metazoa > Mollusca > Cephalopoda > Octopoda > Octopodidae > Octopus > Octopus bimaculoides. The sequence continues at coordinate 56,683,444 of NC_142937.1, read as the reverse complement.
ATATAGAGGGGAACAAAGAGCAGGGGTCAATGGCCAATTGAAGATAGTGTTCAAAAGTGGTAGAGGATAAGTGACATGAGGTGGTTCCAAGGAGAGAAATTGGTAGCATGTGTTGGGATGTAATGTGTGCATGGGATAGGATGGATAAAATTAAGGGAAATATTAGATAAGTACATACTATTGAGGAAACAGATTTCTGATGGCGAATTAATCTACATGGAAATAAATGAAAAATTCAAGTTGACAATGTGTCAAGGGAAATTTTTGGCTAAATTTAGCCTCAGTTAAAGTTTGAAACAGTCACGAAGCTTTTAGCATAGGTAATAGTCAAGCTGGTCTATGTTGATGATAGTATAAGGATTATGTACAGCTTTAGTTACAAAGGCAAAAGTACCTGGTGTGATAATTTTGGATTATTGCCCTATGTATACAATGTCTCCTGATGGCTATTTGTAATCATATTGCCAATGTTGATACTTTGTTATTTGATTCACTCGTTTCATAACCAGACAAGTCTCAAATTTGATGGAAAAGTCAAATCTGTTTTGATCGCCCCTCAAAAAGTCTGTTGTCATTTCTAATTGAATTCTTTGTAAATTATCTGAAATGTTTTCAAAAGGGCCTATGAAAGATGTATGTGGAATAATAAAAAAAGGTCCTTCACTCTATATCAGTGTTTCTCACCTGTGGTCCATATGACCTTTGTTAATATTTATGAGCAATAAATTGGTTATATTGAAAGTTTTGGTTAATATAAAGCTCTCCACCCGTGAACAAAGAAAAAATAATAAACCAGCCTATGTAGAAAACGAATATGAAAAAAAAAAACGACCCCACCCCCGATTTTTCCGTCATAACTTTCAGTAAAATATTGATTTTTTTTTTTTTACTTGTATGGTTTTTTTGGTTATGGAGGATCCGATTTTGGAAAAAAAAATTTCAAATTTCAATTACTTTGTCATATTACTGCGGGAAATTACTCTGAAAGAAATCTTTGCAGAAAGGTGAGTAGATTGGTTACATTATATTATCGCAGATTTGTAAGATTTGGCTGTTATTTCTAGCCTGCTATATATATTTTTTTGTTGAAAAATTGAAATTTTACAAATTTTTTTCAGAATTGTAATCTTCCTATTTTTCTATGTATTTCACAAAATAAAAAAAAATAAATTTCTAGAAAAAGGAAGAGGGGAGGGGGGTTAATTGAAATTTTGAAAATGCGATGTTTAAAAAATTTTTTTTTCAGAATCGGATCTTCAGCCAAAAACGTAGGATTCTGTAAAAAAGGGAAAAGATCCTATATATATGTGTGTGTATATGTCTGTCCCCCCCCCCCCCCCCAACATCGCTTGATAACGGGTGGTAGTGTGTTTACGTCCCCGTAATCTAGCGGTTCGGCAAAACAAGACCGATAGAATAAGTACTAGGCTTCCAAAGAATAAGTCCTGGGGTGGATTTGCTCGACTAAAGGCGGTGCTCCAGCATGGCCGCAGTCAAATGACTGAAACAAATAAAAGAATGAATGGCTATGGCGGTCAGTAATGTAAAATAAGAACCGAAGGCGAAAATGGTTGAGAATCACTTTTTTATGAATGTGATAAGGTCCCAATACCTTGAAGATCCACCATTGCAATCCATATTTCTTTTATTGCCAAGGGAGACAACTCAACCAACTTTGTGAACTGGTAAAACGTAAGTTAAAACATTCTATCCATATTTCTTTTATTGCCAAGGGAGAGAACTCAACCAACTTTGTGAACTGGTAAAACGTAAGTTAAAACATTTTGAAGGAGATGATGTGACGAGCAAAATTACTGTATTTCAATTTGGAGGACACATTGTATATCTTTTATCTATTGTGTTACCACACTGTGACAGGATATAGGCCCACTTACCCTAAATGCTGCTGGAGAAGTCATTGTCAAGCAGGTTGCCCAAGAGAAAGGAGCAATTGGGAATGTATGCTCATGGTTCATGAGTTGCAATTTTCTCATATTTTAAGAAGCTATTGAAAAGTTGAGATGTTTCCTACAGTTGCTTTCAATTACATGGTACCTTGGACTGACCAGTCAATACCTGGTGGGTAAAATTGGTTGGCACAAACTGTTAGGTAGTTATTGTGTTGGTCTTCTATAGCTTAGCAGTGTGACAAATAAAAAGTACCAGACTTCCAAAATAAGTACCAAGGGCCTAAAAAGTACCAGACTTCCAAAATAAGTACCAAGGATCTGCCCAGTATTGTTGCAAAGATAATTACTTAAACAAATGTAGACTATATTGATCCACTGTTTTATATTGAGCAGTGTCTTTTGTCTGGTACTTCAAGGAAACTTTTGTTGGCACTCCGTCGCTTACGACGTCGAGGGTTCCAGTTGATCTGATCAACGGAACAGCCTGCTCGTGAAATTAACGTGCAAGTGGCTGAGCACTCCACAGACAGGTGTACCCTTAATGCAGTTCTCGGGGATATTCAGCGTGACACAGTGTGACAAGGCTGGCCCCTTTGAATTTCAGGCACAATAGAAACGGGAAGTAAGAGTGAGAGAAAGTTGTGGTGGAAGAGTACAGCAGGGTTCGCCACCATCCCCAGCCAGAGCCTCGTGGAGCTTTAGGTGTTTTTGCTCAATAAGCACTCACAACGCCCGGTCTGGGAATCGAAACCGTGAGTCCGTTGCCCTAACCACTGGGCCATTGCGCCTCCACCAAGGAAACTATACCTCGTTCAAGAACATACACCTGCCTGTCATTGTTCAGCTTATGTTCAATTGACATTCTTCAGCAATTTTTACTGAAGTAGTGCTTCAGAAATATCATGGCCAGCATATAATTTCATAATTAGGGGTTTTTGTAGTATACCATTTCCAGTGGTATTCAGCTATATGTTGAGCATATTTTATAACTCTAGCCATTTTATTTATTGAGTCCTTTTCTACCATACCATTCCAAACTGCTAAATACTGGGAGTCTTTACAAACAATATAGTGAGCGTGTGCTTCACAATTCAATTTTGTATGTATAAATAGGCTGTTGCTTGTAGTCACACCATTATTTACACCTGTGTATAAATGGGATTAAATTTCCAGGGAGAATCTTCATAAATATCGTTTGCAACATTGACAACTAGTGGTCAGCAAAATAACTTTAGTGTTGTTGGTCCAAAGTTCAAAATTAAACTGGAAAGTCTTCAAGTCAGCCGAAAACTTCTTTTGCGAAAAATTTGAAATGGTTATGTTCTACAGCTGCATTGTTGAAATTTATATTCTATCATAAGTCAAAATTAAACAAAATTCTAAACAGATATATAAGAACGACCGTGCGAACCCAAAAGGAGAAATGGTGACGAATGGAAAAACAGGGCTCCTTTTATTAAACGCGTCACACGGTCGAACACAAAAATATATCAAATGATATATATATGTTATACTTCGATAACATAGAGAACTAAGAAATGCCAGTAAAATACAAGATAGGACACAACCGATAGAGATGAATAACAGTAATATTTATTGTAGCATTAAAATGTATGTCTGTGTGTGAGTGTGAATGCGTCATAATGAAAACACAATAAAAGACAGGCCGTCATGTAAAGAAAAGAGTGTGTGTAAGTGATACATGTATGTGGGTACGAGAGATACACAGTATTGAATATGAGTCAGTAACACGTATAAAGATTTAAAGTACCAGTTCTTAGAGTACACAGTGGTAAGTGTCTGTATAAGAAGTTAAGGCATGTGGGGCAGAGCGATCACTAGTTGTGTTGTTGTGGCTTCTATGCCAAGCCGGGTTCTTGAGTACAGATGTCCTTCGCAGGCTGATTTCTTGGATGTTATTTCGTGGTGAGGCGAATCACACAAACAGGATCGAAGAGAGAAGTTCTACGGTAGTTTGGTTAGCTGTTGGTAGCTGGTGTATGTAGAAGTCATGTTGACGCTGGCGACGTCGGTGGCGATGCTTGCAGTTCGTAGTTGAAGTGGTGTTGATGTCGTCGCTGGAAACTGGTTAGCTGTGTTACGCGTGTGTGGTCAAACGACCAGATCTAAGATCTGAGCCGCGACGATTTGGCGGGTATAATTTAGGCTATTTATAGCTGAGGGTAGACTCCAGGAAAGCATTAGAAAATCACTATCACGTGACCTTATTAAGGGCTGTGATTGGTCAGTTGCGTTCTGGCGGAAACGGTACAAGGCAGTTGCCGCTTCAAATAATAATCAGTCACGTGATAGATACAGTAGGCTGCTCTCTACTACGCCCGAACTTGAATATATTTATAACAGTGGGAGAAGATGGTTTGTTTGTATATAATGGCGATAGGTAGTTTCACTACAGATATAATCCCAACTTCCACCTTTAACAAAACCTTGAAATATCCTAGTCATGTTTCTTCTCTACAGCAAGACACCTGTATGTCACTCTAGCATATTTTACCCTCTCATTACCTTGCACAAATCCACTGCCATCAGTACTACTCCCCACTTAGTTGAGTCTTGTCTTGCAAGTTACTTGGTGACCTCGCTGATGCTAGATTAAAAGTACCATGTAAAGTGTTCGGCATTAATAAGGGCATCTAGCTGTAGAAGCTATATCACAGTTCTTTTGCTCACCAGCTTCTTCAAACTCCAATTCATGAGATGATGAAAAACAGACATGAAATGATGACAATGAAGTCAGCATTGACCAAGTTGGGAAAATCTGTGACCACAAAAGAGATACAGTTACAAGTTTGAGAATTCAAGTTGATAATTTGTTCTGTTTTATCCTATTTTCAATAAATGGGTTTCTTTTCTTCCATCATCAAATCCTGATAATTTGAAGAAATTGTGCAAATTATAAATCCATCTTTGATGATGTATTGCTGTCTTCACAACATTCAAAAGATTATGGATAAACAACTAATATTCATATTTGCTGCAGTAATCACTACAAATCTATTTAGAAATAATTAGTTTGATACTCATTGCTTTGCTGACTGCAAAATGTTAAAAATTTGTTCATTTAAAATTCTATCTTTAATAATATATTCAATTTCAGTGCAAAGAGTCTGAAAGATTTTTCAAGTTATTTTACCTCTTATAAATTTCAAGAAAATAAATTAACTTCCTCAGTGAAGATCTGATCTTTTAATATCTACTGAAAACAGGTATTGGACTGGCTGAATTGTTAGCATGCCTAGCAAAATGCATTGCATTATTTCATCCATCTTCATATTCTGAGTTCAAATTGTGCCTAGATTGACCTTATCTTTCACCCTTTCAGGGTCAGAATAAGCATTAGTGAGCACTGGAGGTCAAAGTAATTGACTTTTCCCCTCTCTGCGACTTTGCTGGCCTTGTGCTAAAATTTGAAACTAATAACTGTGGTAGATGCTAAATGTTGGTGGGTGGGGGGTTTAAAAATAATTTTCTTCATTATAACTTATTTCACTGAAATATCTTAGCCAAAACTTACTCACACATAAACTGGTAAATATGTTTCAGTGAATTATTTATTCATTACTTTATAATTTTGTAATTGTATATCAGCAAATATTTAAGTGAGGAAAATAATGGTTTCAAATTTTGGTTCAGGACCAGCAATTTTAGTGGGGAAGGGCAAGTTGATTGCAACACCCCTAGTGTTCAACTGGCACTTATTTTATTGATCCTGAAAGTCAACTTTGCCTTTCATAGGAAAGGCTAAATTGACCTTGGTAGAATTTGAACTCTGAACTTTAAGACAAACAAAATGCTGCTAAGCCTTTTGCTTTCTGGCAGCTTGCTGCCTTAAAGTGGGAAAATAATATATTTACCTCACAAACAGCTGTATTGAGTGTTTTAGTAACTGAAGGTTTTTGTCAAATAGTTTAAGTCACCTCAAAAATTAAATAGTCTTTAGTAGTAAAAGGAACAGAATTCATTGAATCATACGTTTATAACAGAATTTATCGTTTTGCTGATTGAAAGTAAATCTGTTGCTGTTTTTACCTTTTTCTTTCTCTGGCCTCTCCGTCTTTATCTTTTTTCAATTGCACAGTCTCTTTAGGAGTAAAATATCCTTGGCCTTTTCGTTTTTTTCTGTTTGGTGTCAAGCAAGGAAGAACTAAACTTTGATCAAAAATAATCTTTATTTTTCTTTATGTTGCATATGAGAATTCTTTGAATAAATAACTTTTAAAATATTTTAATTTTGTTTACCCAAATAAATTACTTGGCAGTTGTATTGATCTGATGTTGATGTATGAATAAATAGACAGAGAAACAGAATTTTATGTGATGAAAAAGTTACATAATTTTGTTTTAATCATTTCACAGATAGGAGAGAGAATTACAAATATCTTTGGAGCTCAGTGAAGTATAGACTACATAGTACTTAGTGAAGAAGTGATGAGAAAAGATCTAAATGTATATAGCCAATACTAGTATCCAATATAACAATGTATCCAATCCAATACTGCATACTAGTCGATGTGAAAAATTAGCATATTAATTAAAAAAGAAAATCACTTGTTGATTACTCACACAGGAAAAACAAAAGTGAAGTCAGGGTTTTCCACTTAAAACACAGGCTTTCTTTTCATTATTATGATTAAGGTTGTGAGCTGGTAGAATTGTTAATACAAAAAAATGCTTAGCTACATTTCATCTGTCTTTACATTCTGAGTTCATATCCTGCTAAGGTCACCTTTGCCTTTTATCCTTTTGAGGTTGATAGAAAATGAAGTACTAATCAAGAATTGAGGCTGATGTAATTGACTTGCCCCTCCTCCTCCTCCTCTCAAAATTGCTGGCCTTGTACCAAAATTAGAAATAGTTATTGTTTCAGCATTTTGTGATAGAAATTTTTTACTACAATGGTGTCAAAGCAGTATTGATCCTATCATAAATTTTGGTTAATTTAGTTTCACATCAGAGTAATTCATAGCAGTTGACTCAATTTCTCTGGTATTCATAGACATCTTATTGAGCCATAGATAATCTCTCATGCGAGTGTATCAGATCATTTTCTCATATAGAACAGATAGTCTCCACACTTACCCATATCACTGAGCAAAACTTTGATTCTAATGCCCACTCTCAGCTTCTAGACAGTGACCAGATCATCTGGTCACTATCTAATCAACTTAACTTTCCACATCTAATCACACCCTAACTCTCAAGTACTTGCGCAAAGCTTTGCTCAGAACAGTTCAAGGGTTATTTTTTTTTTTATACCAATCCACCTGAAACTGCCCCTGTTTCTATAATACAAACTACTTGCTATAAAGTGATCTAAATTTAAAACCTTATGTCAAAATTTCATATAAATTTATGCTCCAAACACTTGCTGAATAATGAGTTATTTGACTAAATACTGTATTATTCTTAAAATTGATTGAAACAAAGGCAATATATTTTATTAAAGATACAGTGATGGAAGAGTTGGGCCCTCTTAATAGTGGCTTCACCCAAATAATCAACTCACAGCTGTATTGGCAAAAGAAATACTGTCTCCAGCAGGTACAAGAAGTCACAAAGAGGGTAGCATTTAATCCCCTGTTGCAGCAACAACAAAACCACCACCAGGACAGCAAAAGTGCTTTCGTGTATCACATGACCTAAAAGCCCTGCTAACTCGATAACTTGTAACCTAACAGTGATCTCTTGTAACCTAACAGCATTCTCATATCTACCACTTAACAATCAATTTTGATCTGTAAATAACACCTTTGTAGATAAGGCTTTCTCACGCACAATAAATAAAAAGTCAAGCTCTCCTCTGTTAATCAGCACGTGCATATGAATTACCTATGGTGATAAACCTCCAGGTGACGAACACGATCAGTCCTAACAGTGTCCCTTCAATTACTCCCAACAAAATTTAAACCAAACTCTCAAGTCTTTCTTTGGAGACTTATCACAAGGAAACACGCGACAGTGTGCCTTACTCTCGTGACAACCAATCACAATGACCCTATCACTCTCAACATTTTTAAAATGGTGAAAACAGTTAAACAACCACCCCTTTCTATCGTACCAAGTCTTTCTTTTCTCAGTAACCACTTCCTAGAAACAGTGACCGAAATCTGTATTTGAAAAAAAACTATCTAGACGTATAAAAGATAACAAAAAAGCAATAGTCACTGGAAGTGTCTTTCATCATCGATTTGCTCAATTGGAGCTAACCTGAAGTTAAACAATAACAGTACAATTTCTATAGATCGAAATCTACTGGGTGTAATCGTTCGAAACGTTCAGAGAGAAAAAAAAGTAAAGCTTTCTATTGTGACATGGGGTAATCTTCCAGTTTAGGGGAGTAAATAAAATACAAGGGAAATAACTTAACGTCTTACTAGTATTATCCGTACTACTCTGAAATGTTTTTTTTTTTAGCTGTTTATAAATAAATCACACACGTGATTGAAGTTAACTGTTTATATATAAATCACACACGTGATTGAATATCATAGTATCGGTTGCACACCAACTTATGGTAATCTTCCAGTATAGGGAAATAACGGTCAAACTAAAATGTTTGACCCGAGCTCAAAAATAAATTTTAAAAAATTAGTGTAATAGTTGTAAAACAACTTGATGTGAACGAATATGAAGAAAAAAATGCGCGCTCGCGAACGGGTGGGGTGGGGAGAGTGCGAATAATACTAGTAAGACGTTAAATTATTTCCCTTGTATTTTTATTTACTTTTTTTCCCTCCCTAAACTAGAAGATTACCGTGACATAGTATGTGGCTATGCTTCCTTTTTACGGTGATCCAACCTCCACTGCAAGCTTTCTTCGACTGACTGAAAAACAATTCTTTTGAAATGAGTTATTTCCCTTACATAGTGAAACATTTTTCAACCAGAGTTGCTAGATTACTCTACTTATCAGGATTGCGTGCTATTACTTATAAGTAGGACTGCCTACTACTTGAAAATCTTAAATTTTTTAATCTATATATCTCTCATCTCATCTAGGTCGTCCCATAGGACGCCCCATAATCTATAAATACAACTGAGTACTATTCAATTGTCATGCTAGAACCGAATTTTCATTTTTGAGCTTTTTGAAAAATCACAACACGCTACTTTTTTAAGTTGCTTTTAATGAGTTTTACATGGGAACAATCTCATGTTTAGCACCGTGTCATCCCTAATTGAGCATGATCAAAGGTGTTGCCATACCTCCAATTCTGTTCAGACACTGTATATCAAGGACTACATTAACCAATGTCTCCTTGCCTTTTAAAAGACTAGGATATTATTTGAGGGAGATTTGATTGCTACATTTAACAAATCGAATCCTTACGTTGATTCTGTAGTGGCGGTTTCAGTTATAATCTGAATCTGCATGTCTGCCTGTGCATTCAACCGATTTCTAGGTTTTGTCTTGATTGACAAAGAATACTAGATCCTGACATAAGTATGTCGGCGCAAATAGGATGAGTGAAGCCATTGCTTTTGTCACAAATTCTTGGAAACATATTCATAGCCGAACATCAATACTCTTCCAAAGTCTTGCTTTCAAATTGCATTTCAAGAACACGATTTGTACGCAGTTTTATGAACGTTTGAGTGTTAGTTCTTATAAAATTTGTTATAAGATTTATTTTAATTTGTTATATATTTTCTTGACCATCTTTCATTTTTGTTAACATAATTTTTTAAAAAATGTGATAATATGAAATATGTTCCTCAAATTTAGTGTTAGTTCACCTTCTTTATCGTTAAATAAATTATTAATTTTTTAAGGGGTGCAAAAACATTGTAAAAATTTTTTAGGGGTGCGGGCATAATAAGAGGTTGCGAACCGCTATTCTAAGTGTTTGAACGAGTGGTGAGATGAAGGAAAATTGCCTTCCTAGTGAGTGACAATCTTCTATTATGCATTATCAAATGTGTTCTTCCTTTCTTATAAGACGATGAGTAGTTCGCGAAATTTGGTTGCTATTTCTAGCATGTCGAATGACTACTCTTTTAATTCAAGCACCACATCCTTCGTCAGAAACACTGTAGTCTTCCTTGATCAACCAACGACGGAGGCCTTACTCGACCCGCTAGAAATAATAGCTAAATAACCCACAACAACCCATCTTAAATAAAAGGAAATATGTATTGGATATTGTAATCTTGGATATATTATCTGAAATTAAGACAGGATGGTCACAGATGGAACTCATTTAAGTATCACCAATTTCTTCGAAAGTAATTAACAAATTATTTTCTCCTCGTAGCAAACTAATAGTTTCTCATTTCTTTGACTTTATGCAATTGACCCAAGGCCATTAAACTGATTTGATAATTTGTAGTAGAAAATTGTCACTCTTTAGGAATGCAGTTTTCTTTCATCTCACCACTCGTTCAAACACTTTAGAGTAGCGGTTCTCAACCTTTTGTTGTGTCCGCACCTATAAAAAATTTTTACGATGTCTTTGCATCTCTTAAAAAATCAATAATTTATTTAATGATAAAGAAAGTAAACTTATACTAAATTTGAGCAACATATTTTATATTATCTAATTTTTCAATAATGTTATCAAAAACGAAACATATGGTCAAGATAATATATAAGATATTAAAATATATCTTATAACAAATTTTATTTTTACAAAATGAAAAATCGAAAGAACTAACACTCAAACGTTCATAAATGAGTTTAAAATTAATTACTCTTTTGTTTCTGTTTCTTGGTTATGAGTTCTTCGAAACGTCGCACTATGTTGCTGATAGCAATCTGCATGTCTGCCTGTGCATTCAAGCAATTTCTAGATTTTGTCTTGATTGACAAAGGAGCACTAAATCCAGATCCACATGAATGTGTGGTTGAAATGGGATGAGTGCAACTACTGCTTTTTTGGAAACGTATCCATAGCCGAACACCAATACTCTTCCAAAGTCTTACTTTCAAATTGCATTTCAAGAACACGATTTGCACGCAGCTCTCCATCGTTCGACATATTATTCAATTTGAAAGAGTATGGATTCAGAATCCATTCTTCAGAATTTCCAGTTTTCCTGCAACAAAATATCCATCAAACGATTCATTACCATCGACCATTTCTTCAAGTGATGGAAAATTTAAAGATTTTTTTGCTCGTCGATACCAAAGCATTTAACTTTTCGCAACATTTTAATATGTTTATTTTTTTTCCTTGAAGTGATAAACTCAGATCATTCATACGACTGAAAATGTCTGTCATATAAGCTAGCATTTGGTTGAATTTTTGTGATTCCAATTCTCCGAGCAAATCATAGTCACGTTTCTCCAGAAAAGCTTTGATTTCTTCTCGCAGTTCGAAGGAGCGAGTTAAAGCTCGCCCACGTGAAAGTCAGCGGACTTCTGTGTGGAAAAGCAAAACTATGTTAATTTCCAAGATCTTCCAGTTGATGGTCTTTATAGAAGTGTTGAGGACTTCCTTCAACTTTGGAGGCAATGTTTTCGACTCCAAAGCATGACGATGAAGGAAACAGTGGGTGTCTTGCAAGTGCGTAATCTCCCGTTTCATCAGTGCCAAAAAAATCCAGATTTATTTCCTAGCATAGCAGGGGTACCGTCAGTATACACAGAGCCAATAATTTGGATACCTAAATCATGCTTTAAAAAAGAAGTTTTTCACAGACTGGAACACATCTTTCGAGGTTGTTTTCAGATCTTCACAGAAGAGGAAATCTACCTTTATGGCACCATCATGGATATACCTCACGAATGCGATGAGTTGATAGCCACTTGAAACATCATTTGTTTCGTCCAACTGAAGAGAGATTTACAAGGGACTAAACTTGATAAATGAGATTACTTGTTCCAAAATATCTGAACTGTAATCATCAATTCGGCTCTGAATAACATTATTTGATGGCGGCACCAATTCCAGCTTCTTTCTTGCTTCTTTTCTCAGAATAATTGTTGCCATTTCTGATGCACATGGTTTGATAAACTCTTCTGAAATTGTAAGAGGCTACTTGAACTTGGTTACTTTATACGCTACTTGGTATGAAACCATCAGAGGTGGTTTGCCAACAAATACAAAACCTAATTTTGGAAGGGTTGCTCGAGAATCAAAACGGGTTCTTCTAGCTTTCGACGATTCAGCATCATGGCCTACAGCATCGGCTCCACCATACTGGTTGTTGAAATATTCTTGTAACTTAGACAGCTTCAAATTTGCGTTGGAAAAACATAGTATTGCAAAGCATGCACTATGGCTTTTGCAAATCTTCAGTTTTTCTCGTGCAAGTGAAACCAAAAGGCACATAGGCATCATTCCATTTCCTTTTTCTTTTGACATGATGAAAGGTTAATATGATTAAATTATTATCTGAAAAAGAAATAAAAATATGGATAAGGTTGACTGGAAGAGAAACGGGGAACCTAACGCACTGACAGTAATACCATTAAATCCAAGAATAAGTGTAATAATAATACTATTAATAAAAAAACAAAACTGGGAACACATGCATAACCACAGCGACAGCTGATGGCTTCCAATTCCCTAATCTAACTGTAGGCTTTAAGCTAGGCTAGACTAACTTAATCTGAACCCACAAAAAATGGTTAAAAAGCGCTATGTTACTTACAATTATATAATACTCTAATTGTTATCACAACGTTAATTCCACATCTACTTCATATATTTCCATAATTCATAAGTTTTTAATAAAGATGCCTTTTTCACAAAAGGAACAGATAAAGTTATCGCAATCAGCCGTTTAGGTAAATAAATTTAAAAACTGTCGTGAAACAATATTCACGACTGAAAGTTATTTGCAAATCGCTTTGTTAATATAATTTTCTCAAGCATGTGTGATCAAAGGCGTCCCATATGCTGTACTTTCACGATTATCGTTTTTGGCACTTTGCTGTTGTTGGTTGCAAATCGATTTGTTAGCGTATTCTTCTGGAGGCAGCCAGATATCACGATATATTTCCCCTTTTCTTGACAAAATATTTACGTTTTCTCTTTCAATTTGTTGCAAGAGAAAACAGAGAAATCACCGGAGAGTATTATACAAATTAAGTGCCTGGCTGCAAGGCTGGACACACGCACTTCTCTATAATGCTGTCTTGCACCCCTGGCTGGAAAACACTAACTTAGAGGATGTGGAAAGTGAATGAGGTAAGGCGATAGTTAACTGCAACAGACCTCTTTCTCTTATTTGAAAACCAGAATAACGGATTGACACAAGAACTGTTTTGGTAAATAACCTACATGTAAAGAGCTACAATTTTTTCACAGAATTCTAGGGTTCTTCTGTACCCACTTTTTAGAATTGAAGGTCAATTTTAAAATTAATATTTAATTTTCATTTATTTAGAAAACTGAGTTTGCATGCTTTTCAGTAAGAAGTACTCTCCCTTGCACTGATATGCTAGTCAAAGTCATGGCTATTGATTTAGCTCTTCGTCAGACCTAATCTAGAAGAATTCTAGCTATTAGCTTTTTATCTTTTACTTGTTTCACTCATTTGACTGCGGCCTTGCTGAGGCACCGCCTTGAATGCTTTAGTCGAATAAATCGACTCGAATACTTATTTTTAAAATGAACAACAGTGTACAGTAAGATTCATGATGAGTCGGAGAAGTGTAAAGTTCCATACACCTTGTTTGTCGTTCTGTCTGTTTTTTTTGTACATTTACATCACCTGCTTATTTTAAAGCCTATTATTTATTCTATCGGTTTTTATGCCGAACCGCTAAGTTACGAGCAAGTGTATGAAACCAATAACGGTTGTCAAGCGGTGTGGTGGGGCACAAGCACACACACACACACACACACACACACACACACACACACACACACAGAGAGAGAGAGAGAGAGAGGAGAGAGTGGTAGATGGCTTATCATGACGATAGAAAATGTAACAAAATTCTGCAGCGGTTAAAAAAGAAGGGAGTCAAATCTGGAGCGTCTACATGGTTGCTATCAAATGACTGGAACTCATAGATGATCATACATACAGAAGTTGCGTGTACATACATGAAAATGACGTATGTGTATCTGTGTATGTACGTGCGTGTCAAATAACCGTTTAAATGTAAGAGTTACTTCCCTTGCCTTTTTTAGGACGAGACGCATTCGCAGCTCGAGATGTAATTTGCTTGTAAAGAAAGTGAACTCTTGTTGATGGGGCGATATTACCGAAGGTCCGAAGAAGCACTTTATTAATATTATTATTATTATTTTAGATGTTATCAGTATCGTATAATATCACTTAAAATCGAAGACTTTATCTCCTCATTTACAGATATTTCGACATCTTTAGAAAGGAAACTGATTTTGTGATGAAACTAAAAACGCTGTGTGTATTATGAAATCCATCTCTTTCACATCGAGCGTTTATCCTTAACTTGTTTCTGTTATTTGATAGCTGCTATGCTGCAGTACCACCAAGTCGAACAAATGGACTTTTGAAAAAGTTTGGTACTTATCCTATTGGTCTCTTAGCGGAACCGTCAAGTTGCAGGAACGTTAACAAATCGACAACGGTTGTGAAACGGTGACCGAGGACAAACACTAACAGAAAGACACGCACACATAGATACATACCACACGCACACACACACACAGAGTCGATGGGTTTCCTTCAGTTTCCGTCTACCAAATCCATTTACAAGGATTTGGTCGGCCCAAGATTATTGTAGAAAACGCATACCCATGATGTCACATAGTAGGGCTGAACCCAAGACATCCATGATTGTGAAGCAAGTATCTTACTCACACAGCTATTTAGAATACTAGCAAAGGCACCCGGCGTTGCTCGGGAATGAAATTGTTGCTTATATACTTGAAGAAAAAAAAAGGCAAATATGCTGTATAGAAATTTGAGAGGACATTCTGTAGATGGACTCTCAGATGAATGATGGCTGGGCGCCTCTCATGAATGGGGAAAATTGAAGATGTGCCAAAAAGCCTCATTGGTACCTGGAAACTTTTACGAAAATTAAAATGGGGATTAAATGAAAAAAAATGATTTACGTGAATATCCTCACAAGAGTAATTGAAATAAATGGCGATTGTGGAACCCCCCACGCACGCACGCACGCGCGCGCATACACACGTGTGTCTTTGTAAATATGTTTGTATACATTTATGTATGTGTGTGTTTGTAAGAGACAGAGTGTGAGTGAGAGAGAGAGGTTTGTTGTCATGTATACGTACATGCAAAATATACATACATCTTTGGATGTATGCATATGACAACACAGCCCTTGACTCACTCACACTGTGTGTCTTACAAACACGCACGCGCGCGCATACACACGTGTGACTTTGTAAATATGTTTGTATACATTTATGTATGTGTGTGTTTGTAAGAGACAGTGTGAGTGAGTCAAGGGGTGTGTGTGCGCGTGTGTATGTGTGTGAGACAGAGTGAGAGAGCAGTGTGTATGTAGTATTTACTCTCTCTCTCTCTCATACACACGAACCCACACTCACACACAAAATAGAGAGTGAAGCTTTTTGCGGTTATGTCAATACCGGAAGTTGACATTGAGGAACCTTTTAAAGAAGTGAATCTTAAATATAAAGCAATATTATTTATTTTTAATTAAAAAAATCAAATGAAGAGCCTAAGATTTATCCGAGGTCAAATTATTCACGCATCACAAGTATGGAAGCATTTGGTGAAGTCGATTTCCCGTGAAAAGCGATTACACACACATCTCTGTTTTATATATAGTATAGATTTACTGAAAATATCTCATGCATTAGTGAAGCGGCAAGATGACAGAATCGTGAGAACGTCAGACAAAATGCTCAGTGGCATTTCATTCGTTTTAACGTTCTGATCTCGTCATTTGTCTGTTGGGTTGCAGCCATAGCTTCGTAAACCAAGCCTTCCGTTATTGGTGCGAGGTAGATGTGAGAGCGGGTAGGATCACGAGAGAGTGCGTCGGCAAGTGGGTTTCCCTTGCCGGCTATGTGTTGGATGTCTGTGGTGTACTCAGAAATTGCCGATAACTGTCGTAACTGGCGTGCAGACCAAGGCTCCAAGAGCTTGCTCATAGCAAAGGTGAGTAATTTGTGATCCGTGAATACTGTAAACGAGCGGCCTTCAAGGAACTACCGAAAGTGGCGGACACCTAGATGGACAGCCAGTAGTTCCCTGTTAAAAGCACTGTATTTCTGTGCAGGGAGTCGTAGTTGTTAGTTGAAGAAGGCGAGCGATCGCCACTGACTGTTGATGTGTTGTTCCAAAACGTCCCCAATAGCTGTGTCGGATGGGTCAACCGTGAATGCAGTCTAAGCTGACATGTGAGGATGGGACAGCATGGTTGCTTGGGCCAGGACTTGTTTTGTGGATTCGAAGGCTGAAGTCATTGTACTATCCCTCTTCACCTGTCTTTTTAAACCATCTTTTGACAGTGCTTTGTATAGGGGTGTCATCACTTTTGTAGCAGAAGGGATGAAGCGATGGTAAAAGTTTACCATGCCCACGAATTAAGGTAGAGCCTTGCTTGTGGTGGGGCGTGGAAAGGATAGGATAGCTTTTACTTTTTCTGGCAGGGGTGTAGCGCCAGCACTTGTGACTCGATGTCCCAAGAAGTCGATTTCTGTTGCACCAAAAACGCACTTGGTGGGGTTGGTTACTAAACCATACTGTTCCAGCTTATCAAAAAGAGTCACTAGGCGCTTCTTATGTAGCTCTGCGTTTGGGCTTGAAATAAGGATGTCATCTAAATATGCAAAGACAAAAATCAAGACCTCTGCACACAGTGTCTATCAGGCGTTGGAAGGATTGTGCTGCGTTTTTCAGCTCAAAAGGTGTACGTAGGAATTTGTACAGACCGAAAGGAGTGATCACAGCGGTTTTCGGCACATCGTCGTCTTGTACTGGTATTTGGTGGTATCCCCGGATGAGGTCAACCTTGGAGAAAACCGAGTACCCGGCTAGCTGGGCTGAAAAATCTTGTATAGGTGGAATGGAGTAGCGGTCAGGTGTCGTATCCGCGTTGAGACGGCGGTAATCTCCGCAGGGTCGATAACCTCCGTTGAATTTGGGGGCTACATGCAGGGGTGATGACCAGGGACTGCTTGATCGGCCAACTATGCTCAATGCCTCCATATTGTTGAACTCGGCCTTTGCGATTGCAAGTTTGTCTGATGATAGGTGACGTGCGCGGCTGTGCACTGGGGGGGGGGGGGGAGAAGTGGTGTGTCACCCCGTGGCGGGCAGTAGGTTTGGATAATGTCGGAGTGGTGAGATTGGGGTGACTTACAAGAAGATCCGACAATTTGTTCTTGGTCTACGAGATGGTTGCTAAGCGGGGTGGGGGTGGGCATGTGCAGATGTTGCAAGAGGCACGGAAGCGTATGTGCTGTTGTCGAGGTGTTATCTTCCCCGCAAATCCACCGGTAGCAAGTGTGCTCGAAAAAAAGTCTGCGCTGATTATGGGCTGATGGACTTCAGCGATGGTGAATGCCCATGTGTATTTTTGTGGGCCGATGTTGAGAGAAGGGTGCGATGACCGTATGCTTCGATTGTGGTCCCGTTGGCGGCTGTTAAAGGTTGGCTCTGCTTTCCGTGATCAAGCCGGGATCACGCTGACTTCTGCTCCTGTATCGATGAGAAACTTGTGTCCAGAGCTGCGATCACGGACATAGAGGAGCATTTGGTCGTGTCTGCCGGCCACCATGGTGTTCAATGGCGGTCAGCCCCGAGAGAAATGTTATGAGTCTTATTCAACCATTGGAAAATTTATATCACAACAAATATATATATATGCACATGAACACTGTAACATACATGCACACTCACTCACGCACACGCACGCACGCACGCACGCACGCACGCACGCACGCACGCATGCACGCACGCACGCACGCACGATTGTGAACTTAATGGGGTGGAAAGGGACAAAATTTGGAAGGGTTTATTATGTATGTGCAGTGCAGAGTTCCTTAGGTGTTCACTTTCTTGAAAGTATTCGCAACAGACATTTGTTGCGGATATAAACCTGTAAACCTGGAGAATCAGTCACATCGACCTCAATAATCTGTTGGTGACTGACACTTTCTTCTCATTTTTGAATAACTTATAAAATTGATGTAAACAAAACAAGTCTCTCTGTAATTCACCGAGGATTTTATATTAGTTTTCATTTAAGAAGAAATTAGAGGAGTGCTGGATTATATTGAAAACAAGTTAAGCCTATAGTTATTGCTTTCTAAAGCACAGTCTAGTTATGTAAGACCACAACGTGTGAGAAACTGACTAGATTCAAAATGCAGTCCAATAAAATTCATGACAAAAGTGTTATAGCGAGATTGGATAAAAGACTATGATTCTTAATCATCCCGATGAACAAAGCAAAAAAGAGAATATAATCAGAAATTCCACATTTGCACCTGAGTAAAACAGAAGTCTTGGACTACAGTGAGAACAGTAAATGTAGCTACATAAAGGACCATTACGCAAGGCAAATTAATAATGGATATATACAGAAAGAAAAGAAGAAACATGCAAGATATACTAAAACCACATAAGTGGTTTTTCTCCCTATCTCTTTCTCTCTTCCTTCGTCTCCACTGTCATAAAAAGTTTTTTAAAAATCGATCGTCTTAACTGTAACCTTGGTTTTTGTTTACAAATGTTAAATAAAATAACTCGAAAGTCTCTGGTTGCGCCATGCTGAAGATTCCAAAAAAGGATGAAATAATATCATATATGGCTACTGCGATAATAAAGAATAATAATAAAAAGAATTATATGCAATAAGATGTATGCTCTTTCTCTTTTCACCCTTTGAAAAAAAAAATCTTCACAGGACAAAAAATGGATATGCTTAGAAACAATTATCTCCCCCACGAGCAGTAAATATCTTTCGTTCTCTGTTTCTACCACAGTATATGTAGCTTCCTGTAAGATCACCAATTTGATTATGGTCGTGTGTTTAAGAAGTTGTCTTTGCAACCACACGGTTTCGTGTTTAGTCCCATCGCTTGGTGTCTTGGGTGTCTTCTACTATAACCCCTGTAAAGAATAGCTTCCTAGATTCGAAACCTAGCCTAAATTTTTCTACTAGTTTCTTTTCCTTCTGCTCTCGCCTTTTGCACTTAGAAACTTATAGGAGGCAACTGACACAGTTAAGTTTTACTGTTAAAGTGAAAATTCTTGGGCTAAATACAGTTCAAGAGAGATAAACTCACTAATTTCCATTGTTCTCTGACTCATATCCAGCTTTCCAAGTTTGGCTCTGCTTCCTTGGTTGTTTGGCGACCGGTCAAAAAAAGGCGAATGGACAATAGTACGGCAAATAATCTGTGTACCAAACAGTTGTATGTTACATCTCATCACTAATAATAATTTTATCCTCTATCATTTATTCGCTACATATAAAACGTTACGCTTTTGGTAATGTCAGCGTGCAAGCACGTGCACATAATCGTTACAATTTTGGTGACTTTCCCACTAAAGAACTGCTTGCCTTCTCTACGAAATGCTGCATAAATCATTACACCCTGAACCGGCCACTGCTTAGTGAGCTTTCTTTTTTTTAATTGTTGACAGAAACTATGCGGAAGCCCATTGTATGTATGTATGTATGTATGTATGTATGTATGTATGTATGTATGTATGTATGCATGCGAAACTGGAGCATGATGCGGTCCTTAAGCCTACCGGATTCTGTCCAATTGTACAACTCATACCAGCATGGAACATGGTTATTAAACAACAATGATGATGATGTGTGTGTGTATGCGTGAGTCTTTGTGTTTGAATATGTGTGTCCCACACCGCTGGACAACCTCTGTTTTTTTTATTCTGTTTGTTTTTGCTTGCGTCTCCGTAACTTAGCAAAAGAGGCCATCAAAATAAGTACTGGATGTGAAAAAGCATAAGTATTGGAGTCGATTTGTTTCACTAAACTCTTTAAGGCGATGACTCAGCGTAGCAGCCGAAACAAGTAAAAGATTGAAAAGATGAGCATGTTTTCCACACGACTTGTTGATCTTTGTGATGTTTCTTTCTTTCGTTTTTCTTTCATCGGGAATAACATTTTCAAGGTGTGTTTCATTCATTTATTCATCCCTCACCTTTCATATAGGTATGTAGTTAAGAGGTAAATAGAGAAGAGACCGCAGTACAAATAACAAAGGAAGATAATAATAATAATAATAATAATAATAATAATAACAATAATAATAATAATAATAATAATAGAGCTGTGTGTTGTGGTGGAGAGGGGTGAGGCAAACAGAGGTGAAGCCAGACCGGAAGGGCCAGACCGGAAGGGTCAGATCGGAAGTGTCAGATCGGAAGTCGGCGACACGCGGTCGAAGGCTAGCACGTGGGGCCGGTGAGAAAACAGCGACGTTACGAGAAAGACGTGTTCTGATTAGGAGCGATCGTGTACCCCGCTGCGGTCGGCAAGGTAAGGTCCAACACTTCATTCTGTCCTTTTGCTTCTTGTTGTCTTCTTCCTCCATCGCACCACAAATAATAATAACAATAAATAATAATAATAATAATAATAATAATAATAATAATAATAATAATAATAATAATAACTCGAATGTGGAATCTAAAAACAGAAACAATTCCTATCATAGTAGGTGCCTTAGGTATAATAAAAAAAATATTCAGACAATGGATCAAGGAAGGAGTCCTTGTCCCGTGGAAAGAGGAGGTGGTGAGTGGAGTGCTGCCTCTGATGGCGGTGGTGCAGCCGACGAAAGGAAAACTCAGACCGGTGCTGGACTTTAGGGAGCTGAACGACCATATATCGTGCCACACGGGAGGCGAGGCAACGGACGTTTGCGGTGAGACGTACTGATTTCGGGCTGAATTCTGCTCCGAAAATTATGGCGATGGTGCTCAAGTCCGTCCTAGGGAAAGAGGAGAGGATAAGGAAGGCCACCAGTTCCAACATCGACGACATTTTGGTTGACGAGACTGTAGTACCAGCCACCGAGGTAGTGAGACACCTGGAGAGGTTCGGGCTGATTGCGAAGCCGCCTGAGTCGATGGTGGGGGGAGCTACGCTGGGGCTGAAGCTACAAAAAGACAGATCGGGCGAGCTGGTGTTCCGGAGAGGAAACGAGATCCCTGAAATGGGCACCAGCGTGAGTAGGCGGGAACTGTTCTCGGTGTGCGGGAAGCTGGTGGGACATTACCCGGTTGCAGGATGACTTCGGACAGCATGTAGCTTCAAGAGACGAGCCGAAGGAGCAAAGTGGAATGACAGAGTTGGGGAGAAAACGACCGACATGATGCAGGAAGTCTTGGTCAGAGTGAGAGCAGAGGATCCAGTGAGGGGCAGTTGGTATGTTCCCAAATCAAAGAGTGGGATCGTTTGGTGTGACGCCAGTAGTATCGCAATAGGGGTTGTCTTGGAAATGGGAGACACCGTGGTGGAAGATGCAGCCTGGCTCAGGAAGATGGATGACTGCAACCATATCAACGTGGCGGAGTTGGATGCCGTGCTGAAGGGGGTGAACCTGGCCTTGAAGTGGGGGCTGTGCACCATCGAGATTAGAACCGATTCGGCCACTGTGCTTGGTTGGGTGACGACAGTCCTCACCAATGAGCGGAGGGTGCGAACCAAAGGGGCTACGGAGATGCTGGTAAAGCACCGATTGGGAATATTGCGGGAGCTAACCGCTGAGTTCGATCTGGAGTTGAGCGTAATCTTTGTGCCTTCCGAAAAGAACAGGGCAGACGTCCTAACCAGGGTAAAGCGAGCTTGGTTGCAGGTGCCAGAGGATGCGGAGCAGGCTGTGGCTGCAGTATGCTGTCTGAGTGACTCGGAGTTGAGGAGACTGCATACCATGCATCACATGGGAGTGGACAGGACGTTGTTCCTCGCAAGGAAAGTTGACTCCGAGGTAACGAGGCGGAGCGTGCAGAGAGTGGTTAGCAGCTGTGACAGGTGCCAGTCTATTGACCCTGCTCCGGGCGTACATGAAGCGGGAAGTATTCCAGTGGCCCACAACTGGAAACGACTGGCAGTGGACGTAACACACTACCGGCAGGGGACGTACCTCTCAATGGTTGACTGCGGACCGGGGCGGATGGCCATATGGAGGGAGATGAAGCCGGGGACTGCAGAGGAAATCGCAGGAGTGTTAAATGGGATATTCCTGGAACGAGGCCCCGTGGATGAGCTGCTGCTGGATAATGGCACTGCATTTCGCTCGGAGGTGCTGAAAGAAATGCTTGACGGGTGGCAGGTCAGCCGCTTCTCCAGGGCGGCATACCGGCCAAGTGGAAATGGAGTGGTGGATAGGCATCATCGTACCATCAAGACCATGGCAGAGAGGGGCCACATTTCGCCAATCGAGACCGTATTTTGGTACAATATGTCGCCCAGGTCAGGACAGGCTGAGGAGTCGGTGCCACACAGGGCAATATTCAGGTACGAGTGGAGGCACCCGTGTATTGCATCAATGCGACTCCGGGGAGAAAAAGAGCACACCTTCGTGCAGATCGGGGAAGAAGTTTGGGTAAAACCCCCAAATGCACGGTGCACATCACAATGGGGGAAAGGAACTGTAACCTCCATCAATTCAAAGAACAACGCCTCAGTCGATGGTATGCCACGCCATGTTTTGGATGTGCGGAAGATTGTCAGTGCTTCAGAGGATGGAACCAGCTGCAGTGGGCAGGATGATGAAGACAGCAGCAGTAGGCAAGATGATGAAGGCAGTGCGCCAGGAACTCAGGCCAGTCCCGGGGTCGCACAGCGACCACAGAGGAAGCGGTACCCTCCTCCCTGGTTGGCTGATTATGAAACCAATTAAGGTAGTTCGGGAGCGAGGAGTAAGTGGGAGAGCCGGTTGAATGATCTATAGATCAGGGGGGCGTGTGGTGTTATAGGCTGTGATGAGCTGTGCGTTGTGGTGGAGAGGGGTGAGGCAAACAGAGGTGAAGCCAGACCGGAAGGGCCAGACCGGACGGGTCAGATCGGAAGTGTCAGATCGGAAGTCGGCGACACGCGGTCGAAGGCTAGCACGTGGGGCCAGTGAGAAAACAGCGACGTTACGAGAAAGACGTGTTCTGATTAGGAGCGATCGTGTACCCCGCTGCGGTCGGCAAGGTAAGGTCCAACACTTCATTCTGTCCTTTTGCTTCTTGTTGTCTTCTTCCTCCATCGCACCACAAATAATAATAACAATAAATAATAATAATAATAATAATAATAATAATAATAATAATAATAATAATAACTCGAATGTGGAATCTAAAAACAGAAACAATTCCTATCATAGTAGGTGCCTTAGGTATAATAAAAAAAATATTCAGACAAATACATAACAAAAATAGCAGGACTTACAAATATATATAACATACAGAAAATTGCACTACTGGGTACTGCACACATCCTACGCAAAACACTTTCAATACAGTAAACATAAGAGCACCACAGCAAACCACAGCACATACCCAAGGCGCACAGAGCTGCGCTCGGTAGTGAAGTGAAAGCACGTTATAAAAATAAAACTACTGAATAATAATAATAATAAACCAGGCCCAATATATGTATGTAAACAACAAAATGAAACCATTGATCATGTTGTCTCCATGTGCAACCTTCTTGCACCTACAGAGTATTTCAACAGGCATAATAGAGCAGCACAGTATATTCACTGGGTAATTTGCAAAAACTTGGACTTGCCCCATGATAAAAACTGGTGGGAACACGAACCACCTCCAGTGCTTGAAAATGATCACATCTCGCTCCTCTGGAACTTCACCGTTCAAACTAACAGAAAGATAGATGCGGATAGGCCAGACATTATATTGAAAGATTTCAGACAAAAATCATGCCACCTCATTGATATGACTGTTCCAATTGACATAAATGTATCTGTCAAGACCTACCAAAAACTGAGCAAGTATGAAGATCTTGAAATAGAAATTGGCAAAATGTAGAACCTCAAGACCTGTTGTCATAAGTGCCCTAGGAATGATAGCAAAAGGGCTGATTCCTACCTAGCTCGGATATCAGGAAATCCCCAAATGGAAGAAATTAAGAAAATAGTACTCATGGGTGCTAATATCCTACGTAAAATATTGTCTATGTAATCCCTAAAATATTTAAATCCGTAAACAGTGCCAAAATACTTTTAAATGTACATAACAGCAAACAGCTTTTACTGTCACCTTAACATCAGACTATTATCTTATGCTCAAATAACTTTTAAAACAAACTTCTAATTTACTTGTTTTGACAGATACTCTATAGGACAATACTCTGTGCAAAACCAAATATATGGCACCTTAGTCATAACACCAACTTCAACGTCTAACTTGTCTCTTGAGGCCACTGGGTGAAACTTGGAGTCAACTTGTACAAATACAAAGCAAAAAGTCAAACATTGATAATAACAATAATGATGATGATGATGAGGAGGAGGAGGAGGTGGAGGAGGAGGAGTGGCCTGAAGATAGAGACAGAAGCATTCATATGTGCAGCTCAGGAACAAGCGTTAAGGACACTACCGATAGCGACAAATGCAAAATGTGTGGTGAGAGGGGTGAAACGGTATGGTACATCGTTAGCGAGTGCCCGAAATTGGCACAACGCGAATACAAACGGCGCTATGACAATCTGGCAAGAATGATCCATTGGGAGCTCTGTGGAAATCACGGCCTACAAAGAGCGAAGTCGGGGTGTGAGCAAATTCCAGTAGGAGTTACCGAAAATAGGAACTGCAAAATCCTGTGGGGTGTAATGATCCTGTGCAATCACCCAACCAGACATCGGAAACCGGACAGTGTCACTCAACCAGACATCGGAAACTGGACAGTGTTGTGATGAATAAAAAAGAAAGAACATGTATAATAATCGACATAGCATGTTCCTTGACAACAGGTTCAATGTAAAAGAAGAAAAAAATAAATAACTATGACGATGTGAAATGCCATAGCACAACTGTGCTACGACGTGACAACTGAAATAGCTTTCCTGACATGCTACACTCCCTAACATTCCAGATGATACCTGCGCATACCAGCAGGCAGTAAAGACAGAATGTTAGGAGACGTCGAAGTCCGGGGCAGTTAATGAACAGCGATACGTACACACACACAATTATAGTTATCTGGTGCGATTTAAAGCTTAAATTGTAGAACAAATAAATAGAATTCAGGAAGTGTATTCCCGTTCGTGTTATTGTCCTTGTATCATTTAGTATGAACGCAGAGTTTTAGTATAGCACAGTACACGTAGGAAATAAAGCAATAAACAATATCTCATGTTTTGAACACACACACACACGTAAGTATTACCGAAAGTAATAGAACATGGGTAGGGGCGTGCGTAACTTTTTTATTAAGGGATATAGGTCGTTCACTTTGCACATCTTGATAGAGTAGCTCTGTAACTCAACTCCAATACAAAGGTATTAAACATAATCTTCATCACAAGCCATGCATTCACTGTCATTAAACCCAACTCGCGAATCTTGTTTGAGAAAATCCAAGTGTGGCTCTGCTGTATACACTTTTTTACAATCACTTTCATCTCGTCCGTGCCATCAAATCGTTTATCCCCGAATTATGTTTTTCATTCTGTGGAACTTGTGAAAGTCGAAGAGCGTCAGATTTGGATGGGGGACCACCGACCAACCAAATTTGCTAATTGTCTGATGGTCACGCATTATCATGATGTTTGTTTGTTTAGACATGTGTAAGCTTTCTCTGTTTCTCTACATTAGGGAAGTATATCTATACTATTCGTTGATATCAGTTTTCCAGATGAATGAGATAGATAAATCTTACAAGACCTCTAGTTGGTATGCAGAGTATTTTTCATTAATGTGGACATTTCTGGGATCGTCTTGAATATCACGCTCTGATTGCTTCTCTGTATGCTCGTAACTCATTGCATATAAATCAACCTTTGTAATTTTAAACATTTGTAAAATGTGTTGATTTTTTGTTCTTTTGGTCCTGTATGATAGGGTCAACTAGGCGTGTCATTTATAAAGCCTCGCAGACCGCAGTTTGGTCACCACTATTATGAGCTATATGATCAAGTGTTCTTATTAGCTCCGGTTATACACATTTCAGCGAAATTCCGAAATTTCGAATATCAAAGTAGATTTACATTCGCATCAATGTACTCTTGGTAACAAAATAAAAATTACTATAAAAAAATTCTGTGAAAAGTAAATCAAACTAGAAAAGCACTCGGAGAGCGCAGACCTCCACCAAGCAGCTCATTTCTACCCATATACACGCATGCTGAAAATCGCCCAATTCCCCAAACCAACGCCGGTAAAAACATAACCTCCTTGGTAGAAAAAAAAAAAAACTCGGTCACTTTCATCACCACAACCAGTATAACCACTACAATACCACCATCACACAACTAACACTATCATGAACACCATTATTACCACCATCACCTCAGCATCAAACATCACACCGCTCCTGTCGCCAATGTAACCACCGATACTATTTTATCCCCCTCCCATACTTATCTCGACCATTGTCACCATCAACACTGTATCTGTTTTCACCACAACCACCGTCAAAACTACGATGACCACAACCACCGTCAAAACTACGACCACTACAATCAGTTTCTTTACACTGGGACCGAGATTGCTGCAGATTTTTGATTTTTCTAATTGCATCTACAAAACGGAACAGTTTGAGGATAGAAACCAGGTCTAAACACAATAGCTTATAGACATACTCTGAATGTAGTTCTATACAAATCTTTAATAATTTTTTTAATACTTGTAAATAGTTTGATAGTTGTCATAGTTGGCATAGAGACTTTAGTCTCTCTCTATCACCTTTCAACAGCATTATATATGAAGAGACATTAGAACAATTAACAACATAATAAAAAGGTTTTTATTTATGATGATGCTTGGTTTCACAGTTCCTGTCATTCAGCTTAGCAGCCGCTGATTAAATTGTAATTGGTATTGGAAGGTTAAGGGCTTCCTTGATGCCTGCCAGAGAACAGTGTAAAAGTGCTTCGTGGAGGAGCGAGGTGTTGTTACGTAGGTCTCAGCTCAACTCGCTTAACAAAGTGAAACTCTCTCTTTAAGTACGAGTTTTACTACGCATGCGCAACTCGAGGAGCTTCCGGTTGTGTAGTCCCTTGCGCATGCGCAGAATAGTACTTCCTCAATGGCGGCTATAATTTCGCGTCACTACAATGGCCCCCTCCCCCGAGTGCGTAGCACGAATAAGGAAAGGATTGTAGTGGGCGCCTGAAACAAGATGCGGCTGTAGATATACAATGAAAAAGAAACAATTCGTTAATACAGAGAATGAAAAATAATATTCCAGCGGCACAAGTCAAGTTCAGCTTGGTAAATGTTGGCTGTAAAAAAAATTTTTTTTGCTTACGTCACTGCAGTTCCTTTATTACTTGTTATTGATGCAGTGGCGCAAGAAATGTCTGAGTGTTCAGTACTAATAGGGAAAAACACAGTCTGAGCCTTTTTTACAAAAGGAATGCTGAAAAATGCAATAATATACAATGCAGTCAAATATAAATTGTCTTGGAGAGTTTCTTCGGCCAGTGCACTGTACGGCCAGACCTAGTGACATAGGGTTCACTTGTGGTAGTTCTCAACGATGAAGGTGGAGTTTTCACAGGTGTATGTGTTGGTGATGATGTTGACAAAGGTGTATGCAAAGGTTGAAAAGGGGGTATGTCAGTATTGTCAACGGAAGATGTAGTTTTATCAAAATACGCTTTCTTCAGACGGTCTCCGTACGACCATTAGCGTCTATTTTAAAAAATTTGGGTGTGCGAGAGAGCACAGGAAAGGGTCCTTTATAAGGAGAAATAATCAACATAGGTTAAAGGGCTTCCTTGATGCCTGCCAGAGAACAGTCTAAAAGTGCTTCGTGGAGGAGCGAGGTGTTGTCACGTAGAAGGTCTCAGCTCAACTCACTTAACAAAGTGAAACTCTCTCTTTAAGTACGAGTTTTACTACGCATGCGCAACTCGAGGGACTTCCGGTGGTGAAGTCCCCTGCGCATGCGCAGAATAGTACTTCCTCAATGGCGGCTATAATTTCGCGCCACTACATACTTAAGACCATCAGAGATGTTAAGATATCAACCTCTACCCACGTTGTCATGCAAGGTAATACACTGGCAGTTTCAGACGGTGGCTGAAGCCATGTCACTTATCAGGGGAGTGAATCAGGGTGGGCATCCAGTAATTGGTGGTTTGCAACATGGATAAGCTAACACGCATGGTTATGCAGTGGCTAGCTTGAAATGGCCGGGATTTAATGAAAGAGAAGGAAAGAAGAGGAAAGTCAGAAGGAAAGACATACAAATACATTTGCAACATAAAGTTCAAATATTTACGTTAGTAAAATATCAAACAAAAAAGGTTGGCTGAAATTGCGATTTAAGGGATTTATCTTTTGTTCATGACAGAGACCCAGTTTTGGATTTGGCAAAGCGAATAGTCTAAGTACCCTAGATACACCCCTGAGTGTATAAAGGTAGATAGAATAAAATTAAGTGGGTGATGAGAAAAAGACATCGGACAATTTAACAGAACAGAATTCTAAGGATAACAGCAAAAGTAACTTTTAGAAAGTCCACAACAAGTGTGCATGTGTGACTGTGCATGCCCAAGTAAAGATGGTTTATATATAAACAAAAGAAAAAACATACATATATGCATACATACTAGGTAAGATGACTATAACTTCATACTAGTCTTCACATGCTTGGATGAGCGCCTTGGCGCATGCACTCTTTAGCCTCTAATCACTGCGAAAAGTTGAAAGAGACTGAAAATTATTTGAAACGAATGTTCTGGGAAAAACGTTACGGACATTGTAACGTCTTAATGACAATAACGTAACGCACAAATTAAAAATCATTTGGAGCAAACGAATGAATCCTAGTTTCGCACACATGCACACAAACGTGCATGTACACATACACGCGCGCACACACTCGTGTCCATACATACGAATATATACATGTATACTATGTATGAATCTATGGGGTCTCGAGCAGATATATCAAGTCTCTGTATAGGAACTCAAGAGTGCTGCACGAAGACGAGCTGCAGAATCACCGATATATTCGAAATTGCCATCTGTGTGAGGCAGGGTTGCATATTTCAATGTTTCAGTTCCTGATGGTAAGTGACTTCATTATGCAGAATGCAATGGATAATACGTTTTGGAATAACACGGGAACTGGGTTGACTGATGCTTTGGATTTTGCAGAGAACTTGGCGCTATTAAGTCCGATAGAGATATGCTGCAGGCGACGACAGATAGCCTATTCAGTTTGGGAGTAAAAGCAGGTCTGCGGATTAGGACTGAAAAAAACAAAAAACAAAAAAAAAAACAACAAAGCCATGTCAATTGATGGAACCCAATCACAACTTGTTAATCTCGGTTAAGATGAAATCAAGTACTTCGATAAGCTTACTTATCTTGGAAGCTGTATTTCTAACGAGAGTGATGCAGAAGCCAAAACCAGGATAGATAAAGCAACATCAATATTCCAACGGCTTCATCCAATATGGAGATAGAAGACCACCAGTAAGAAGATAAAGCTGCAGCTATACTCATCTATTTTTATACTAAGAGCCTGGAACCTGGAAGAAAACAGCGAAGATCTTTCAGTTGCTGGACCGTGTTCCATCGATGCTGCTTACTTTCAGTCCTGAGCATCTCTTAATTGGACAGAGTGAGAAACTAAGAGGTGATGAGAAGAGCTAGCATGGGATGTTTGTAGGATGTGGTGACTAAGTAGCAGAGACAGTTTACTGGTTTAGTGGAGAGGCACTAAATTATCATCTGGGGTTTTCAATAAGCTGAGACGAATAACTCTAAAGAAAGTCAGAAGGTTGAATACAATGATAATAATTTATTATAAAGTGAATCTGCGAAAGAAATAAATTGAAACTTGTCAGCATGCTGAATATAACATTAACAAATATGGCATAACGATGTTCGAGATTAACAGAAGAAATAACCAGAGTTCTTTTCAAAAGGTGGCAATTTCAAATGGTATTTGTGTAGCATATTACAAAATACACACTTACAGTATTTAACAAGAATAAGAATCATAAACGTGATAAAAGCCTGAGCAGTTACATAATCCAATAGGTTTTAGAATGTACAACCCTTAGAAAAGTTAACGTGGTTGTGAGTTCAGTCAGGAACATAGCAGATAAGTATTATTTCCTCGAAAGCCTGGCTGGAACTGTTTAAGCTTACGCGCGTTCCTGGCGACAAGGCGACAGTGTGTATTTATGCGCGGGTCAAACAAGAGTTAGCTGTGCTATCCAAATCACCCATATAAAGATACTGTTCCGACAAAATGAAATAGTTCTCCTACACTGGCTATTTGCTTCGATTACCGCAGGAGAGACATGCTGCTATCGTGATGGAATAGGCGCCAGAAGGAGGAAAAAGACCGAAAGGAAGACCACGGAAGACATGGCGCAGTATGTTTCGGGACGACAAGACAGCGACGGGAGATGGTCTGAGTGGAGCCAGGAGGGAGGTGAGCAATCGGGATATCTGGAGAAAGCCAGCTTTCCCACTCTCCATGCAGTGGTGGCTCGTGGATTAAGTTAGTAGGGGTGCTGCTTCAGAAAATGTTTAGCCGTTGTAAAAGGAAACAGCTATAAAAAGAAAATTTATGCATAAACTTGATAGGTTCGCGTTTTAGCCACTGCCGAGAAGTATATTCAATTTGTTCACTGTACACTGCCGCGAATTCCCCCTTGTTTTTCAAAAATTCCCCCTAAATCACAAAATAAGGGGGAAAATCTGCCCTATTTTTCAAATCCTGGCAGCAACATTATAGCTGGCAGCAACATTATAGCTGGAAGCATGATTATAATCTAATTCTACACTTTATCACATTCAAGAATATAAACACGTTTTTAAGCACAAGACACGCAGAGTTAAAAAAAAACACTACCTTCCACCAGTACACCAAGGTCGGCACTGCGTGAGTCGCAGTGCTCTCTTTCCCTAGTGTAGAGCTTCCTATCTCGGACATGTGAGCATGCGCACAACAGCCAAATATTGCGTCGCTGGAACTGTGAAGCGCACAGTTTTATACAAGGATTTTTGTATTTTTTCATAAACTAGGGGATGGCTACTGACATTAAGCTTAAGGATTATATAATGTACAAATATAAAGAAAGAATAAAATAAAAAAAGACTCATTATATTGAATGTTATCGATAATATCGAGTGGAAATAGGGAGAGCTGCAGTTCCGCGTTGCCTATACACTAGCCACCACTGTCTCCATGTCCTTAGTATCAACATTCACTATACTATTGTGTGGTGGAAAATGATATTTGAAACGAAAGTTCTGGAGAAAACGTTCGAACATTGTGATGTCATAATGAAAACAGTGGAGAAATTAAAAATCTTTTGGACGAGATGAATGATTCGTAATTTCACATACAGACACCAATATGTGTGTGTGTGTGTGTGTGTGTGTGTGTGTGCGTGCGTGCGCACGCGCGTGTTTGCACGCGCGTATGCATGTGTTACAATTCTGACTCAAGAGTCATAAAATCTACCCTTTACTCTGCGTGAAAAGACCTTTGTTGCCAGCAGCTTAACTTCCATTGTGTGTCCACCTTGCCAAAGGCTTTCTCCACTTTTAGAAGACCAAATATAGTATTTTGCATTTGGTTAAGTATTTCTCCTGACGCCATCGTGTGATTCACCAAAATATCCATTAGTGCTCAACAGGTAAATTACAGATTTATGCATTAAACTTGCATTTATATGTTATGAGCATATTTTCTTCTGAGAAAAAGATATACCTTAAAATGTTACATGCCGACCTATCAGAAGAAATTTTGCTCATAACATATAAATGCAAATTTAATGCATGAATCTGTAATCTACATACTGGGCTCTAGTGGAA
>NC_142937.1:56601634-56646634 GCF_046866305.1 Octopus bimaculoides | reverse complement strand
TGTGTAGGTGGAAGGGGGAGCTATTGAATGTGGTAGGTGTGTGGGAATCCGTGTGGAGTTGGTGTCATGAAGAGAAATAGTGGGCGCAAAGGAACGAAGAGAGAAGATTAATTCCTGCTCATGGCGAAACTGGGAGTCCGGGTGATCCCAGTGCAGAGACAGTCCGAACATAGACAGATGTAGCGATTGACCGATAGAGCGGAATTGGGGCGAGACCGGGATGTCATTGCCGAGTCTGATTTCTCGGAGGTGCTCCGTGAACCTGTCGGCCCTGTTTGACCAATGTACAGGGAATGACACAGAGAGAGAGCAGGAGATGCAGTAAATAACATTACTGGAGGTGTAGATAAAGGAGTCGGCGACGTGATAAGGACGGTGGTGGGTGCCAGTGAAGATGGTGGTGTTGGAGAGGTAGGGGCAGGAGCGACACTGTGGGTGGAAGCAGGGTAGGAGCCAGGCTAGGAAGCAGGAGTAGGGAAGAAACTGTGGACCAGGGGGTTATGCAGGTTATGGGCTCGTTTGAAAGAGGAAAGGGGTGGGTTAGGGAAGATGTTCGAGGTGGAGGGGTCGGACTGAAGGGAGGTTCGGAGAGTGGTGCAAGGGGTAGGGTGGAGGGGTGGTAGGTGTGGGAAAACGGGAGACGGGTAAGCGTGGGGTGGGTGCAAAGAGAAAGTGCAGAGGCACGATCCACAGATCATGCCCGGGCAAGGGCAGTGTGGATAATGGTGAGGGGATATCCACGTAGGCTGAAGTGGCGAGCCATGAGCTGAGACTGGGTTTCAAAGTCATGGTCGTCACTACAGAGCCGGTGTAGACGGAGAAATTGGGAATAGGGGATGGAAAGTTTAGTGTGGGTAGGGTGGGAGGAGAGGTTAAGGTAGGAATGTGAATCAGTATGTTTGTAGTGGATGGAGGTAGTGAGAGCGGAGTGGTGTATGTTGACAGAAATGTCGAGAAAGTCGACAGAAGAGTTAGAGACAGTGCAGGAGAATTCGAGGGCAGGATGAAAGGATTGGAGAAAGGAGAAAAAGGAGTCAAGGTGTTCGCGGGAGAGTTAGGTCACGCCGATCAGTCATCGATATAACGACCGTATAGCTTCGGAGTGGGACCAGTGAACTGTGAAAATATTTGGGCCTCAACATAGCCAACGAACAGGTTCGTAAAGTTGAGGTCCATTCTTGTTCCCATGGCCACTCCCTAGATCTATGGGTAAAACACCCCCGCGAACGAGAAGCAGTTGAGGGAGAGGAGAACTTCGGCCAGACGAAGAAATGTGGAGGTGTCAGCCTGAGGGTCTGGTCGATGATCAAGGAAGTGTTTAAGCGCAAGAACGCCTTCGTTGTGCGAGATCACCGTATACAAAGATTTAATGTCTAGAGTAAACAGAAGTTGAGAGGGGCCAGGAGGGAAGGAGAAAGAGTTAAAAAGACGGAGAGCATGATTGATATTGTGACTGTGTGAGGGGAGGGAAACAACTAGGGGAGCAAGAACACGGTTAAGATACTTGGAAATCATTTCGGTGGGGCAGTTGCAGGAGGAGATGATGGAGCGGCCAGGGTTGTTGGGCTTGTGTATTTTGGGAAGGAAGTAAATAGTGGGGGTGCATGGGGGTACGGACAATGAGGTTAGAGGCGGTGGAAGGAAGACAGGAGGAGGAAATGAGGTCATGAATGATGGAGGACACAGTCTGTTGGTAGTTAGGTGCGGGGCTGGAGGGCAGAGGGCAATAGAAGGTGTTTTGAAGTCGACGGAGAGCTTCAGCTCTGTAAAGGTCTGTATGCTACACCACTACAGCTCCACCCTTGTCGGCCGGTTTGATAACGATATCTTTGCGGCGTCGGAGACATCGAAGGGCCAAGAGATCGGCCGGGGAGATGCTGAAAAGCTGGGGACGCCTGCGGAAGTTGAACCAGTCTACGACACGTTGACTGATATTTAGAACTGGCCAGGAGCTGGCATCCAGTAGGATGGTCGGCGGCCCAGGCGGTGGAAGGCCGGGAGGAGAGAGAGGAGGAAGTGGTATGTGGAAGGGTGGGAATGAGAATGAGGGGGAGTGGATCGGAAGAGGGGAGGGGTGGGTGTAGCGGCATCGGATGGGACAGGATGAAAGAGTGACTGGAATTTATGTTGTTTAGTGCGAGCGAGTAAGCCGTGGAGAATGTGGTTTAGGTGGAGGATAAAGCGTAAGGAGGAATGTGCAACTGTTGGTGAGCGGCAGGAAAAGGTGGAATAAGCGAGAGGTAGAAGGCGGTCAAAGGTGTGCATTTTGGAGAGATTATAACGAATAGTGGCATGCATAAGGCAACAGGTAGTGGTGCGGAGTAAGGGTAAGATGACAGAAGCAGAATGGAAGGTTGTGTGGAAATGGAGGGGGAAACCTTTGGAGATGAGGTGGTGATGAGGGCAGCGACTGATAAAGAAAACGTGATTACAGAAGCGTGTGTTTTTGAAAATGAGTAGGGAAAGATTAATAGAAGGTTGAAGGCAGCCGAAAGGAAGCGTGGTAAGGTGTTTTTTGAGGCGGTGATGAATGCAGAGGAGGAAGGATTTATAATTAGGCATGCTGGGAAAAGGAGAAAAAAATTAAAATGGAGAGAGAATGGCAAATTTATTAGCGTCGAAGTTTACAAGTTCAGAAAGTTCAGAAGTCGTAGTAGATTAGAGTGATTTACATCAACGAAAATAACTAGTAAGATCTATGGAGGCAGAGTCCGAAAGAGTATGAAGATCCAGTTATAATCCGGATGGAGTGCTGGTTATGCAGGTGTGTTAGTTTAACGCTCGGGAAGAACGGAAAAGTTTTTTTACGTTTCGAGCCTACGCTCTTCGACAGAAAGGATTAAGAGGAAAAACAGGAAGAGAGAATGAAAAAAAAAAAAAAATAAACAGAGAAAAACATGTGCAGGGTTCAACGGTCCAACATGACGAAATGACCGGGAAAAAGAGGCTAAATGAAACGGCGATAATAATAATAATAACGATAACGGTGACTCCAACGAACTAAGGTGCGCAAGCGCGCGCGTGTGTATGTGAGAATGGTGTATGTGAATATGTATGTGTGAATGGGAGGGCGAGTGTGTGAATATGCATGTGTGGATGAGCTGAAAATTGTGTGGACCTGTGTATGTGCATGTGTATAAGTAACCCAGTGTGTACATTATGTGGAGTGATACGCATTCCATGTACTGGTAGGTATGTGTGTGTATGTATGGACGTGTGTATGTATGGACGTGTGTATGTATGGACGTGTGTATGTATGTGTGGGGTAATCATGTGTTGTGTCGACGCCCCTAGGCGAAGAAGTAGGATCTTCCAAGACATATAAATAGAGGTAGTCTGGCCGTGGTAAGGGTGTTGAGTAGCAGTCGAGTTGTAGTTGTGTAGCGGTTGAGTGGAGATCATCCGAAGGTGCTAGATAGCAGTAGCTTGAGACATAACATCATGTGTGTGTGTGTGCAAACGCATGGGCCTGTGTGTGTGAGTATGTGTAAAGCAACCCAGTGTATGATTTGTATGGAGTGATGTGCGTTTTGTGCATTTGTGTGTGTGTGTGTGTGTGTGTGTGTGTGTGTGTCGCGTATGGACGTGTGTGTGTGTATGTATGTGTATATACACACGTAATACACAATTTCTGTCTATCCAAAATCACTCATAAGACATTGATTGGTTGGGAACTATAGTAGAAGACACTTGTCCAAGGTCACTCTCAGTGGAACTGAGCCCGAGACCACTTGATTGCAAAACGAGCTATATATTTTTAATTTATTTGAGCTAGTCAGAGAAAGAGGCAAATACTCTTACTCCTATAGTCTCCCATACAACTAAAGAAGCCCTTCTAAATCGGCAATATCTACGGTCCTTGCTGCCAGTTAGATAAAAATATAATCTAAACAATGTCCTTTATTGTCCTTGATGTTTAATTCGAAGATAGCCCGGATGAAGCAGGCCTATGACCAAAAACTTTCTAACTATGACCGTTTTATCTTTCTTTTTCTTCTTTTAGATGTAGTGTATCTAGGATTAAGTTATATAACGCGTCTTCTCATTTTACATTTAAGATGGTTAAATGTAATTTAAATGAAATTCGTTGCAATTTCTAGCAGGTTGAATGACCAAGTAGTGAACCGTTAAGTCGTATAGTTCTTTTTTCGGTAAGGTAAGGTAAGGAGGTAACTGTGGATATCAAAGATGTTCAAAAAACTCCACATCTTCAAAGTTGGAAACCATGGTAGGAATAATGAGAGAAGTATTTGCACGAAGTGCGCATGTGCGCGCGTGCGTAGGTGCGTGCGTGTGCATGCGTGTGAACAAGTGAGTTTGGTAGATTAGATGGAGCCGCATGTGATATAATCACTTGAGCTGATTATTTTACATGCAGCGGGTGTGAACAGACGAGCTGCATATTTTGCATAAAGTGGGTGTGAGCTTGATACTGGGTGTGAGCAACCAAGCTGGATACTTTACATAATACTTTACTATTTTCTAATCTTCAAACTCGTCTTTCCATGACCCAAAGAGAAGTCGAACAAAAGGCAAGGGCATGGCTTGTATTGCTATTGTTATCAGGAGTGTACGCCTCCAAAACTCCTGTTAAGAGTTATAGGTCAAGTAACGAACTCTTTCTTTTCTCCATTCGTTTTATAGTTGTTATTGTAGGATTTTAAAAGTAGGAAGAGTAGGAAGCATTAGTTGTAAAAAAGCAATAAAGCAAGGAGAACTGTTGCTGTTACATATATTACCTCAAATAATTCTATTAACTGGAATTTTTTTTCTGAAACTTTGATTTCTAGCATAAAACAGCCTTAGAAACACGCTGGAATGATCAAAATAACATTTTAAATAGAAATAAGCGAGATATTGGGTGAAAAATTAGCAAACCTCATTTGAATATCAGAGAAATATACCTAGTAGATATAGTAAAAAAGGTTAGATATGTGTAAATATTGACAGATAATTACGAAATTTGTAATTTTTAAGTGATCTCATATGAGATCACTGGTAAGTAATGGGTTAATGCTAATGCATTTTCATGAAAGTGATCAGTATCGTATCTTCGTTTATTCGATTAGCAATAACTTGAGTGTTATCATTTTTGTTATGTCATGTTACAACTAAATAAGTTGCATGTTATTGATCAGGTGGCCATTGCTGGACTAGCTCTCACTGAATATTTTATTAAAATACTAGCAAACGCAGCCGTCCTTTGGGCGGTTTAAGTTGCTTTGGTAGAATTTTTTTCACCAAATAATTGAACTACCGAGAAGGTTTATGAGTAGCACGGCAATCTATGTTTCTGATTAACCTAGGAACGGAAAATCAAATTGAAGGCTGGTTATTGTGGATGTCGTTGCAATTTAATGATAATAGGACATATAAGTTTGCAAGTGATGCAAAGTATAGCTACTGAAGTGTTTTGGGAGTAGATTACGGATATTGACTACAAAATATAGTTGTTTTACATGAAAGCGAAATTTCTTGCCAGAAACAGTCACATAAATGGTGTAAAGAAATTAAAGGAAGACGTTCAGACTGCTCCTCTGCGAGTTTATTTATTCAGCAGCAAAGGGGACTATTTTTTCGTAGAGATAAGCTAACAAAAGCCCCTTTATTCTGTCTTCCCACATAGCCTGCGCATAAACTAACAGCAAATGCCGCATCAAGTTAAATTGGTATGGAGCTTTCTGAAAGATACGTATAGCATTCGCTAGTGGAAGCAAAACTTGGCGGAGTTATGATGTAATCACGTGGTAAAACCCCTCATAACTTTTTTATTTTTACAAAATTTTTCGATTCTGTCTTCTGCATAAGGGAATTGATACGATTATGCAAAAAAAAAAAAAAAAAAATTTAATTGCTGCCCTCCACACCACATTTTTTTTTTTTAATTTGTGGTTTTAAAACGGACAGTCAAATCTACCATTCGTTTCTCTTTATAATTTCCAAATAATTTTTTAAATACTTCAAAATCAAAATTGCGTAAATACGTGTGCCAGAAACAGCAGTTAAAAAATTAAGGAAATAGATTTTTGGGAGATCTCTTATAAGTGATTTTTCGAGCTGGCAGAACCGTTAACGCGCTGGACAAAATGCTTAGCGGTATTTTGCCCGTCGCTACGCTCTGAGTTCAAATTCGGCCGAGGTCGACTTTGCTTTTCACCCTTCGGTTGCTAGCTGGGTTATAGTAATGCTAAGGGAATATTAGAATCACTCTGCATAAGCGAATGCGTGGCTGTGTGATAAGAAGTTTGCTTCCCAACCGCATGGCTTTGGGTTCGATCTAACTGCGTGGCATTTTGGGTAAGTGTTTTCTAGTACAGTCTCGGGCAGACCAAGCCTTGTAAGTGGATTTGGTAGACGGAATCTGAAAGACGCTCGTGTGTGCGTATACGTGTGTGTATTTGTGTGTGTGTGTGAGTGTATGTATAAATATATATGTGTGCATGTGTATATATGAGGTGTTACCGAGAAGTTCCTGGCTTTAAGGGTATTGCGAGAGGCTTGGTTGGAGGCCGAACAGTCCGAGTTCTTTTACAGGGCTTAGAAAAACTGAAGGACTACTGTAATAAGTGTGTGAATCAGAGAGGGGAATATATTGAATAAAATCGTAATTAACTGATCCTCCCGTATTTTCTTTTATCCAAAGCCCAAAACTTCCCAGTACCATTTTGTATATGTGTGTGTATCTGTATTTGTGTTTCTCCCCACCCTCACCACTTGACAACCAGTGTTGGCTTGTTTACCACCCGCAACGTAGCGGTTCACAAAAGGAACCAATAAATAAGTACCAGACTTTTAAAAAATAAGTCTTGGAGGTCGATTTGTTGGACTAAACTCTTGAAGATAATGCATCCCCGCCGCCACAAGAATGTGGTATGAAGCTTGTTTCCTAACCACATGGTTCCGAATTCAGTCCCACCGTATGGCACCTTGGGTAAATGTCTTCTACTATAGCTTCGGGTCGACCAAGGCTTTGTGAGTGGATTTGGTAGACGGAAGCTTGAAGAAGCCCGTCGTGTATATATATATATATATATATATATATATATATATATATATATATATATATATATATATGCGTGTGTGCGTGTGTGCGTGTGTGTGTGTGTGTGCGTGTGTGTGTGTGTGTGTGTGTGTGTGCGTGTGTGTGTGTATGTATATCAGTCTTTGTATCGTCCATCTGCCCGTTTGTTTTTATTGTCGTCCGTTACATTCTTGTTCCGTTTTTGGGATCTTTTTGGTTTGATGGGCAACACTTGTTTTCTTAACGAAACACTTTCAAACTTGGGATACTGGTAGAATGTGTCATATAAAACATCTTTTTCTCTTAGCCTTCTTAACAAAAATTAGTTCTTAATAAGTTATTTCATGTTAAAGTTGTCGTATTTGTGTAATTTCAACCAATCACTGACGTCTATTGAGGTGAAAACAATTACTGCCGTGGAATGTAAACAACGGTGTCATGGGATCTTTTCCCTTGAATAAAATTAGTGCCGTTGTTTGTCAACAACAATTATCGGTGGTAGTTATTTATAACATCGTTCGTGCGTTTGGGTTAGGGTTCGGGTTTTAGAGTTAGGGTTAGGGTTTTGGGGTTAGGGTTGGGGTTAGGGTTAGGGTTATTAGTGAGGTTATGGCAAAAATAATCATAACCCTAACCGTAACCCTAAAACTAACTTTAACTCTAAAACCGGAACCCTAACCCTAAAACCCTAAAGCTAAAACCAGTACAAACGCACGAACGATGTTATAAATAACAGTACCACCGATAGTTGTTGTTGACAAACAACGGCACTAATTTTATTCAAGGGAAAAGATCCCATAATACCGTTAGAATATGTTTACATTCTACGGCAATAATTGTTTTCACCTCAATAGACGTCAGTGATTGGTTGAAATTACCGAAATACGACAATTTTTTTACATGAAATAACTGCGAATACAAAATTTTTTATCTGTTCTATAACACAAAATATACAAGTATACGAAGTTTGAAAGTGTTTCCGTACCAAAAACACTGCATAAAACATAAATGAAAAATGTTGCCCGTCAAACCAAAAAGATCCCGTTTTTGTGATATATATATATATATATATATATATATGTATATATATATATATATATATATATATATATATATATATATATATATATATATATATATATATATATATATATATATATATATATATATATAAATATATATATATATATAGCAGCGTACGTCCACCTTTTGATCAGCTTGTAAGTATATATCTAAATTCTGTACGACTTTCTTCTTTCTTTCCTCTTTTCTTTTTCTCACTCCCTCTCTCTCACTTTCTTGGCATTCTCTTTCTTTCCATTTTTCTTTTTCCCACTCCTCCTCTCTCACATTTCTTGACATTCTCTTTCTTTAATTTGTCTACTTTTCTCTGTTATCTCCCTTGTACTTTTCCCTCTGTCCCCCGTCTCTCTCGTGTTCTTTCCCTAATCCTTCAATCTTTCTGCTCCGTACCTCCCTCTGTTCCTCCCATGTGATCGGTGCTCGACCAAGCATGAGCTTTCTTTTTTGGCCTGACCACCGCTCGCACAACATCTTATTTTCCTGTCTCCTGTCTTTCATCTAAGGCTTCCACTTCATACGCTAGCTTAACTTAACTTGTCCTTTTAGTCGAAAGACACCTGTTGTTTTCTTGTTGTTTGTACTTGTAATCTTGTAACATTTTCTCGTTTTTTTTTTTTGTCCATATTGTCGCACATATTCTCTCACTTTCTTCCAAACATTTAATGCCCTTAGCTTAGATTTCTAGAGCCTACCAATTTTGAACAGTCTCAAGTGTAACAGGCCGAAACTGTAATGCTGATTGGAAGATTGACTGATGAATAGAAAGCCACGAATGTTCCGTCCTGGTTCTCCTGTCCGTATGTTTTTATTGTCACCCGTTACGTTATTGTTCCGCTATTGTTTCGTGCGCGTGTTTGTGTGTCTTTGTGTCTGTGTTTGTCACCTACCATCGCTTGACAGCCGCAACTTAGTGATTCGGTAAAAGGGACTGATCAAATAAGTACCAAGCTTTAAAAAAATAAGCACTAGGAGGGATTTGCTCAACTAAAAACCTTTCTAGGTGGTGAACCAGCATGGCCGCAGTCTAATGTCCGAAAGAAGTAAAAAAATAAGCGATAAAAGATATATCAGGTCATTAAGAATGAAATGTCCGATTTTCTTATGCACCAAGTTTGACAGTCGTTAACTCTAATGTTTTATTCTGACAATTCATTGTTTTACAACATTGAAGAGTTACATCCTTACTTTTCGAAATGCATTTCATGGTGTCTGATTATATTGTGAGTTTTCTCTTGTAAATCAATTTTTGTGAACCCATGGATAGAATAAAAAATCGTGTTGTTTATGAAAATGAGTTCCGTCGCGGAACCAATGCATCCCAGACAGCTTGAAGCATCAATGAGATGTTTGGTGAAGATGTGGCGAATGAGCGCATTGTACGTCGAGGGTTAGAGAAGTTCCGGTCTGGTGACTTTGCTCTTGAAAATCAGTCTCGTGGTAGACCTGAGACCAAAGTGGATAATGAAGAGCTGGAAACTAATGGAAGTGGATACATCTCAAACTACACGAGAATTAGCAGTAAGGTTTGATGTTTCGATTCCAACTGTATTGGACCATCTGAAACAAATCGGCAAAGAAGCTTG
Source organism: Octopus bimaculoides (assembly GCF_046866305.1). Lineage (NCBI taxonomy): Eukaryota > Metazoa > Mollusca > Cephalopoda > Octopoda > Octopodidae > Octopus > Octopus bimaculoides. The sequence goes on along the minus strand of NC_142937.1, from coordinate 56,636,947 downwards.
ACCACAAGCACTGAACGAATATCAAATGGTATGTTGTTTTCAAACTTGCTGTTCTTTGCTATAACGGTATAAAAGCAAACCATTTTTGCATCGTATTATTACATGTAATGTAAAATGGATTCTTTTCAACAATAGCAAGTGTTCTGCATGGCGATTGGATAGAGACGAAGTGCCAAAACACAATCCAAAAAAGAATCTTCACCAAAAGAAAGCTAATGGTGTCTGTTTGGTGGTCCAGCGCTGGTGTCATCCGCTACAGCTTCATGAGACCTAGTAAGTCAATTACAGCGGATGTATACATCGACCAATTGGATGAAATGATCAGTGAACTTGGAATTAAACAACTACAAGCGAGATTGGTCAATAGAGACAGGCCAATTCTCTTGCAAGACAATGCTCGACCACATGTTGCACAAAAAAAAAACGCTACTCGAGTTACAGGAACTGTCATCTACCATATTCACCAGACCTTGCGTCAACTGACTATCACGTTTTCCAGGCATTAGACAACTTTTTGCAAGAAAAAACTTCAAAGCTGAAGAAGATGCAAAAACAGCCTTTCGTGATTTTGTCATCTCTTACTCTCTAGAATTCTTCGCTGCCGGCATAAATAAGTTACCGATAAAATGGCAAAATTGTGTTGATAATTTAGGTGCATACTTTGATTAAGTGCATTGCTTTTTGTTGAAATAAAGTAAAATACAATTTCAGCTCAAAATCGGATTTCATTCTTAATGATCTGATATATATATATATATATATATATATATATATAAGCAATGTTAATTCTCTAAATGAAGTATTAACAGTAACTGCACGATAAAGTGTAGTATATTGCCACTTAAGTGTGGCTGACCCCTAGGGGTGGATGTTACTGTTGCTTTTAGCCCCAGGAGGACATCTCCTCCAGCTGGCTTATCGACACACGACTGTGTCCTGTTTGCCAAGGGAGTTATCCCTCTCACCTCGACCAGCAGCACGAACGTATCCGGATTTCAGGGTTATTTCCCTTCGTCACTGGAAAAGAAGATATAAGGTTTGCCAGGTTTTTGTCTCTCTCACCAAGGTCATCAGCTGTCGAAGGCCGACGAAGGGAAATAACCCTGAAATCCGGATACGTTCGTGCTGCTGGTCGAGGTGAGAGGGATAACTCCCTTGGCAAACAGGACACAGTCGTGTGTCGATAAGCCAGCTGGAGGAGATGTCCTCCTGGGGCTAAAAGCAACAGTAACATCCACCCCTAGGGGTCAGCCACACTTAAGTGGCAATATACTACACTTTATCGTGCAGTTACTGTTAATACTTCATTTAGAGAATTAACATTGCTTGTTTTCACCTTTTCAATATCAGTGAAGAATGTCACTGGAAAAGAAGATATAAGGTTTGCCAGGTTTTTGTCTCTCTCACCAAGGTCATCAGCTGTCGAACGCCGACGAAGGGAAATAACCCTGAAATCCGGATACGTTCGTGCTGCTGGTCGAGGTGAGAGGGATAACTCCCTTGGCAAACAGGACACAGTCGTGTGTCGATAAGCCAGCTGGAGGAGATGTCCTCCTGGGGCTAAAAGCAACAGTAACATCCACCCCTAGGGGTCAGCCACACTTAAGTGGCAATATACTACACTTTATATATATATATATATATATATATATATATATATCTATGTATATATATATATATATATATATATATATATATATATATATATAGATATAGATAGATAAATAGATAGATAGATATAGATATAGATATAGATATATATATATATATAGATATAGATAGATAAATAGATAGATAGATATAGATATAGATATAGATATATATACACACATACATACCTATGTATATGTACATACGTATGTGCATATATATGCGCACATATATTTATAAATATATATATATATACATATATTTTTATACATACATATGATAAATATATGCATATATATGTATACGTATACATACATACACACACACGCATATAGATTTATATATACATATATATATATGTACACAAACACATGTAAAATCCAAAAGATGAAGATAACAATATAGCACAAGTTTAATATTAATTACAATTGTTTCCTTATCATTCTGCTGCGAACATCATTATCTGTAAGTGATTACGTATGATAAATTACACAAGACCTGTATAAATTTATCCATGCTTGAATTGCGCAGGATGACACCACATCATACAGTTACCAAAAATTGCTATTGTACATGATATACAGGTTTTTGTATTCTCATTCATAATCATTTATATGTAATATAGTTCGGAGAGTAATGGCATTGAAACAATTGTTACTAATACTGAACTTGTGCTAAATTGATACCTTCGTCTTCTTTCTTGTCTTATATGTTACCCTGTGCAAAACCTTTACACAAGTTACTCCAATGATAAGTAACCTTGACTTTCTTAAATATCAGTCTTAAAATATGGAGAATCAGGAATTTGTAATGAGCGCTAAATAAACTAGCACATTACCCAGTCTAGACATATATCACAATATATCTGGGTGAGTCATTGTCGTAGCGTTGACGTTTTACTGCTACCATGACAACCAACAATATTTCTTCTTCTATTATAACAAAAGCGAAATTCTGTCTGTCTCGGACCCCTGTATCCCAGTCTATATTTGCCCTACATAGACATATGCTTTTTTGGTATCAGAATGATCCTGGGATTGAAAATCTGCCCTTCACTTGGTTCTTGAATATCCACTATAGGGATCTGATTTAAAAGTATTTGGGTTGCTACTTCTAGCGGGTAAAGCCTGGTTGATTCACGCCATCTTGATGACGTTTGTCAGATAACGTCAGAGATCAAGGGGTGGGGGATAAATGACTTTCGTTTCGTTAATTATACGTCGAGGTAAGAACTTTGGGACAAATTGGCCAACAGTTGGAATGCAACTTGGGTCTGGAACAACAGATTGATTGCATTACAGAATTAATTAGAATTAATTCTCATCCGTCCGTAACCTTTGATCAAACACCACCGGGGCATATAGTCAATATAGATGATTTATAGTCGTGCTATTTAAGTCTCATTAGTTTATGGCCGCAGGCCCAATTAGCCTTCCGTAGGAGCTAGCTTAAAAGTCCGCACGGAGTGTGGCTTTTAAGCAAGTTAAGTATAAGTTTGAAAGCTTACTCAACGGAGAGGATTTCCGACTAGATAAAAACTCCAAGCGGTTTAAATGCACAAGTCTCCGATATCCAACTGGCAAAAAATTGTCAGCAGAAGTGACCTGGATGCAGCATGGCCACCTTAGTGTGAAAAGGGTTAAGGGCTGAAACACTTACCTAAGGGAGTGTTTCGTCTCTAGGGACCTTATGTTGCTCAGCTCTCGAGAGGAGTTTCTTGCCACTATATATATATATATATATATATATACATACTAGCAGAAATACCCGGCGTTGCCCGGGTTAAAGAGAATAATGAAATCTAAAAACGCCGTCTAGACTACGCATCATCTTTATATATAGAGATGTATATACACACACGTATATATATGTCTATCAATATAAATATATGAAAGTCAATGAAGTTTCGTAAAAGAAGGAGATCATGTACATACTTTCTTGCTGTTGTGATTATAACACCTCGTTGTAAACTATGTTCCTTGTTTTCCCCTGTGGAGCATATACAAATAGTTTTTTTTTGCTGCCCACTCTTGAGCAGCCAACATACAGTTGTCCATGTGAGAAGCAGGGCTCTTCCAAGAGAAGACCAGCTACAAAGAGTGTTTGACCCTGAGATTTGTTTATGGACATGGCAAAAGTCACACGAAGGGGGAATTGTAGTCTTCTGAATGTAAAAGGAATGTCTGCTCCTGATGGAGTAAGAGGAATTCTTGGAATAAAGACGTCATCCCCTTTTGCACATCCAGAAAGAATGGTAGCCTCGATAACGTGTGACATCATTTTCTAAATAATGCTCATCTGTTATGTTCGGGTTAAAATTTCATCAACATCAAAAATATATGAATTTTCATGGGAGTTATGGCCGTTATGCAAAGAATATAATTTCCAAATTTCATAAAGATCCATTCAGTACTTTTGACGTAGTTTTGGATAAGAAAACAAATGACTAATGTGTGTGTTTGTGTGCATGTGTATGTGTGTGTGTGATGGGTGTATATATGTATAGACATCTGTATGCATGTATATATGTATATATGTGTACATATTACATGTACATCTATATATATATATATATATATACATATATATATATATATATATATATATATATATATATATATATATATATATATATATATATATACACATCTACACATATGTATACATATACATGTATGTATAAATCTATCTATCTATATATATATATATATATATATATATATATATACATACATATACGTGTACATCTATATGTATACATATACATCTCTCTCTCTCTCTCTCTCTCTTTCTCTATCTCTCTTTCTCTCTTTCTCTCTCTCTCTCTCTGAAAGTATCTGTCATTACAGTATCGAAATGGTGTACATATACATGTATATGTATACATATACGTCTCTCTCTCTCTCTCTCTCTCTCTCTCTCTCTCTCTCTCTCTCTCTCTCTCTCTCTCTCTTTCTCTCTTTTTCTCTGTGTGAAAGTATCTGTCACTACAGTATCGAAATGTGATTGTTTCAGTTAGTGGAATAGTTTCATTTTTAAAGTGAAAGTATTTGACATGAGTGTTTTTGTTTCACTTTTGACACGTAATACTTAAATAGTGGAGGAGATATTATGTTGCCGTGTGCTCGAACTCTGCAAGAAGTTAATAATTTTTTTGACTAAAACACAACTGGAACCCTAAGTAAGGCATGTGTAAAATTTGAATGAAATTGGTTGCGTAGTTCTCGAGTTTTAGGGATTCACACAGACAGACAGGCAGACAGACAGACAGACAGACAGACAGACAGACACACATTCTCATTTTTATATATATAGATATTGTTTATAATTTACAAATATGTAAGCAACCATGTTCTATTCTGTTTAAACAAAAGTTTAGTCAAGTGAACTTCCTCAAGATAAAGCCTGCATGTCAATGACTTATAATAAAATACAAAAAGTGCTCTTAAGAGCAATAAATCATAATTATGAGATTTTAACCGTTGTCATTCTGTTTTGAACTAACCATAAAGGCTCCCAATCTCCCCTCCTCCAAAGTAAGGAAAAAACAAACATATTTTCATTATAAGGATAAAATCAGGAATTCGATTAACTGTTTTCAAAACTCGCTTTGTGCGTTATTTATAGCTTATACAGCTGACAGCATGATTACTTAAACTCCTGTGTGAAAGTCTTCATACCTGTAGCAATCAATTTATCAGTCAACACGCACACACACACATAAACAAACACACACACACACACACACACACACACACACACACACAGAGGCGAGCTGGCAGAATTATTATCACGCCGAGAAAAATGCTTAACGGTATTTCTTCCGACTTCACGTTATAAGTTCAAATGCTGCCGAAGTCATCTTTGCTTTTCAACCTTTCGGAAAAAATAGGTAGCAGTTGAAAACTGGAGTCGATGTAATCGACCTCTCCTATCCGTGCCAAAATTTGAAACCAAATATATATATATATATATATATATATATATATATCGTGGCGCTCCATCGGTTACGACGACGAGGGTTCAACGGAATCAACGGAACAGCCTGCTCGTGAAATTAACGTGCAAGTGGCTGGGCACTCCACAGAAACGTGTACCCTTAACGTAGTTCTCGGGGAGATTCAGCGTGACACACAGTGTAACAATGCTGGCCCTTTGAAATACAGGAAATACAAGAGATGACAGGGAAAACAATGGTTATGTAATGAATTTCATTAGGTTACAGCTGTTTCTGCTGTTATATGCAGTGGATTCTTAGTTGAGTACCTGAATAACATCCTATAGTTTTATCGGATCCTCGAATATGAAGCGCAGTTTATTTAGAAAAAAAAAAAAGAATTACATTATTGCAATATAACAGGAAAGGCATTACTAATGAGAAATTGCGAGGTTATTAGTCTCCCCAACACGAAATATGTATGTGTGGGTGTGTGTGTATATATATATATATATATATATATATATATATATATATATATATATATATATATATATATATATATATATATAATGTAGTAGCATCGAAAAAAAGAAGACAGTGAGCTGGCTGTGAAGAGTGGAAAATCTAACGTTTCGGACAGCTTTAAAGGCCAGAAACCTATGAGATAGCTGAGTTATACATCCTCTATTTAAAAAAAAATGATGCAACTGGAAAGGAATGCAAGACCAATTGAGCTTCATACGTGAAGAAGAAGTAGTAGGTGAAATAATGTGAGAAGGAAGAAGGAAAGAGTAATGAAATGAAGAGAAGCAAGCAAAGTCGAGAGTAAGATGAACAGAAAACAAAAGGTGAGAAGTGAATTGAAGGATAAGAACAGGTTTAATGAACGAAGAGGAGGTGGAAGAGTAGAAAGAAATACGTTCACTTAAACCTTTCGGTGACATAGTACCTAGTTCGAGCATGAAACATTGTTCTCACCGTTTCCTTGGCAATGGGAAACTATGGTGTGTAGCATACTGATAAGTGAATGACGGAATGGCTTATAATATTGAAGTGGGTGGCGACAAGTTGGCCTGGCATGCGTAGTAAAACCTCCTTGATCTTGGCCACCAGCTCAGCCTTGGTGTTGCAGGCAGAGCAGTTGATGTATTTTGCAACCGCAACCCACATCAAATTACAACATGGGGAAATTGAGGCTGGTGAGGTTGTAGAAATTCTCTGGCAACAACTTTTATCTCTTTCCTCTTGTATGGCAAAATGCCGAATCCTGCTGTCAGACATATGGCCTTTCAGCAGCAACACACTTCAGCCAGTGTTTGACCACAGTCTCCAGTAGTTTCACATTGTCGTCTGAATTGAGCCTAAGGCCCTGTTCATAGATGTGGAGCGGCATGACGTCATTATCAGTGGAGACACACTCAAAGACTATCACAGTTTGGGGGAATTTGGTTTTCGTGATGCTCATGTCACGATGTACAGTCTTTACAGTGTTCACAGAGCATTGAGCAGCAGTCATGATGTCGGCATTTTGATTCCCGGCGCAGATCATCATGATATTCAGATAGTTCCCAGTCCTCCATGTCAGCTAACTTTTGCTCAACTGCAACTTTAATCTTTATGCTCTCCAACACAAGCTGTTCCTGATAATGTTAGACGATGTGCAGCGGCAGTTCTGGGATCTTTTTTAAAACGGGGGGCCACAGTATTTTCTTAACGAAACACTTTGAAACTTGGCACACTGGTAGAATGTGTCATATAAAACATCTTTTTCTCTTAGTCTTCTTAAAAAAAAAAGAAATCCCTAAGTTATTCCATGTTAAAGTTGTCGTATTTCTGTAATTTCAACCAATCACTGACGTCCATTCAGCCGATATACATTAAGTGCCGACTACATAAACAAACGATTCTGAAACAATTCTATCGGTGATAAAATTATTATTTCCTTGTCAAAAAATGGCTGAAGCATATTGGCAGTAGCTAATAAACCTTTCTATTATAGGCTAACCCTAACCCTAACCCTAACCATAGGGTTAGGGTTAGGGTTAGGGTTAGGGTAAAACAGCAAATTTAAAAAGAAAAAAGCAAATAAAACGAAGAAAAAAAAGAAAATGAAAAAAGCAAATTTAAAATGAAAAAAGCAAATAAAACGAAGCAAAAAAAAAGAAAATGAAAAAAGCAAATTTAAAATGAAAAAAAGCAAATTTAACGAAGGAAAACGAACACACGTGTTATGGAGATTAAATACGCTTTACACCGCTTAATCAGCCAAAGGAGTAAATATAAACAACTGAATACTTGTCAGTGATTGGTTGAAATTATCGAAATAAGACAATTTTTTACATGAAATAAATTCGAATACAAAAATATTTTTCTGTTCTATAACACAAAATAGATAAGTATACGAAGTTTGAAAGTCTTTCGGTACCAAAAACACTACGTAAAACATTAATGAAAACTGTGGCCCCCGTTTTAAAATAGATCCCAGTTCTGAATAATATGATAATGCACCTTAGGCTCAGTGATGGTACTAATATTGTCAATGTGGGTGTATATGTCGCATATATACACTGCATTTAAAAGTGCCTGGTTGTGTGGGAGTGGACACTGTGGAGCTTCTTGCAGATTTCTGAGGTTTTTATCTTGTTTAAAGGTGAGGAGAGGTGGCGTGGGAAAGGAGCGGTTGTGGGATCAGAGAGTAGAATACGGAAGTTGCGAATGAATTTATGTTTCAACTGGTAGAAGACGAGTGAAAAGGGGAATACAGTCTTTAGACATGCATAAAGACGGCAGGGAAGGGTGGTGCGGTCGATGGCCTTAACCTGTCGGAAAACCGGGTCCAAAGAATTGTCGCATTGCTTGGCATTAAGATTCGAAATCTGAATCAATTGAAAGATGAGGCATATTTAGTGTGTTTATGGTGAGAAGAGTAGTGGAGAAATAGTGGCAGCCAGTAGGTTTGTAGTGGACAGAAGTAGACAGATGGATATTGTATATGGCAATGGTGATATCGAGAAAATTGACAGAAGTGTCGGATACGGTGGAAAATGACAGTTGTTGTTATTGTTATTGAAGTTGCACAAATGACGTTTTTCAAATATTCAATGTCAAATGTTGCTTCTTTATATATTCTGTAACGCTTCATCTACTTTTAAAGAAAAGAAATAGTTCTTAGCAATATTTTCGGAATAAAGTCCACGCCCCTACATGAACGTTCATGATTAAATTTATCAAAAGTATTTTCGCGATATCGTGATTTAACTGTCAGTTAACTGACAGCTAAATTTTCTCTCATGGGAAAACAAGTGTTTCGTATGCTAGACACTATGGCGTTGTGAAAGATAGGGAAAACTCAATGTAAACGATTTGATATATGAGACAGTTTGGCTTTGCTCTTGAGTTTATTATGCAATATATCTGCCGTTTTCTTGACGTGTCAGAGGGGATTGTATTGCTTTAGATTTCAGAATACCTCTCTCTCTTTACAACTTTTGGATGTTATTTATGCAGACGTGCCTAAATTATTCAGGAGTGGTCAATGCATTATTAAAAGGTCTTTTTATAATTAGATTGGCCAGAGCCAATCTAATTATAAAGTAAGAAAGATAGCATAGACGCAAAATTATGTAATTATAAACAAAAGTTACAGTTCATTATTTCAATCTCTGCTCCAATCTTGGTGCAGTGGTTCCCAACATATTTTTGCAGCACGGACTAGGTGATCATGTAGTTAACAAAATACAGCAAAGCGCATAATATATAATTCAATTATTACATAGATAATGTATATATATTATCTACTTTTCCAGTGAAATTCTTCACTGATATCGAAAAGGTGAAAACAAGCAATGTTTAGAGTATATATATTACATATATGATAAATATATAATGCAAAAGCACATCTGCAGACTGTAACAGTCAATAAAATAGAAATAGAATTATAAAATTTATTCTTTCTGTACGGCACGGTACCAAATGATTCACAACCCAGTACTAATCTGTAGTCGGTGATTGGGGACCCCCTCTATAAACTACCAAAATTTCTAATCAGTCAATCTCCAATCCATTTGTGTACTCATCATAAAACTGCATTTGTTAACAGATCTGCATCAACTGATATACTGGTTCGAGCTGTTAAGAACTTTAAGACAACTCATTGGCATTCATCTCTCTCTCTCCCTCCCTCCCTCCCCTCTCCCCTTCTCTCTTATACATGTACAGCAATTATTCATAAGAGGTCAAAATTTAGCACAAATAGAAGGCTTTAAAAACTAAATCCAAATCTCACTATGAAAAAACTGCGTTTATTATACAATATATAGAGGCAACGTGCTGGCAGAATTGTTAGCACAGCGGGAAAAACGCTTAGCGGCATCTATTTCAGCTTTGCGATCTAAGTTCAAATACCACTGAGGTCGACTTTACCTTTCATCCTTCGGGATCGATAAAATAAATAGCAGTTATGCACTGAGGTCGATGTAATTAATTAACCCCATCCCCCAAAATTTCTTGTTCTTATAGTGAAAAGAATTATACAATATCGATTTCTTTTGACTTAACATGAAACTCCTGATTTATACAGGGATGAAATGTTTGAGTATTTGTGCCTTTACGAAGAAGATAAGTACGGTAAATAAAGTTGAAACCCAACACAGAATTGAAAGAGGCATTGCAGTGTAATAGTTAAATTCCTTATTCTCTTTACTTACTTCAAATTCTATATTCAAACCAACTCATCGAGCTTGAAAATTCTTGCTAAAAGCAGTTCTAGATTCTCGGCAGTATACAGAATTCGAGGATTTAATTCTTGCTGTCTGTTCTTCATAAATCTTTCTAAAATCTTTTCTTTTATTTTTTACTTGTTTTGGTCATTGGACAGCAGCCATACTGGAGCACCGCCTTGAAGAATTTAGTAGAATAACTCAACACAAGTAGTTATTATTTCTTTTTAAATCTACTACTTATTCCATTAGCCGAATCGGTAAGTTACGATGGCGGAAACAAACCAACACGGGTTGACAAGCGGGTAGTGGGGAGATAAACATAAACACAAATACACACAGTTTCCGTCCACCTAATTCACTCATTAGTGAGGCCGGGGCTATACTAAAAGACAGTTAACCAAGACGCTGCTCAGTAGGATAGAACCCGAAACCGCGTGGTTGCAAAACGAGCTTCTTAACCACACAGCCATGCCTGCGCCTATGGCTTTATATCAGAACAGAAATTACTATAAGCATTTCAATATATAATCTACATCAAGTTGCTGAAGATTTAAGTAGGGCAGATATTAAACAACAACCTATTTATATCGTCATTGAGTCATAAAAATTGTTAATCACTACAATTTAAAATTCATTTGTTGTATCGATATTTCTTTACATTTGGAAGGTGGTGAGCTGGCAGAATCGTTAGTACGCCGGGCAAAATGCTTTGCGGTATTTCGTCTGTCTTCACGTTCTGTGTTTAAATTCCGCTGACGTCGACTTTGCCTTTCATCCTTTCGGGGTCAATAAAATAAGTACCAGTTGAACTCCTGTGTCGATGTAGTAGATTAACCCCTCCCCGTAAATTGTTGGCCTTGTGCCAAAATTTGAAACCGCTGTTTCTTTATCTCCACCAGAGTGTATGTGATTATATTGGGTTGTCAGATAAATTTGTTCGCCCCCCCCCCCCATTTATTTTAATCTTTTCCAACGTTATTTGAATTAATACGAAAATATGTTTGCTATTTCAGCGAGCGATCTACCACAGTATCCGTAGCCTATGTTGTGAAATAATCTGATCTGGGTTAGGATTAAGGTTAGGGTTTAGGGTTAATGCTAGTGTTTAGCGTAGGGTTAGAGTTTAGGGTTAGAGTTAGGGTTTTAGGTAAGGGTTAGGGTTTAGGGTTAGGGTTAGCGTTAGGGTTTAACGCTAGGATTCGGGTTTAGGATTACGGTTTAAGGTTAAGATTTAGTGTTAGGGCATCGGGTTAGGGTTAAGGCTTAGGGTTAGAATTAAATTAAGGTTTAGGGTTAGCGTTAGGGCTTAGGGTTAGGGTTTAGTGTTAGGGTTAGTGTTAGGGTTTAAGGTTAGGGTGTAGGGTTATGGTTTAGGGTTAGGGTTAGGGTTAGTGTTAGGGTTTAGGGTTATGGTTTAGGATTAGAGTTAGTGTTAGGGTTTAAAGCTACAAAGAAAAGCATCAACCACTACGATAGACATATTCTGCTATCATCTCACTTCATCTCACGCTGCTCTGCGATCACTCCGACACCTGACGCGTGGTACACCATGCACTTGTTCAGGCAACGCCGATTTGATAGAGAGAGCGAGCCAATGTACAACATATACAGTTGATCATTATAAACAAACCATTTGTGAAAGTTGTTCGCCAAGAAATTACAGAACCATCTTTCTCGGATTACGGGAGATTACCATCCACATTTTTCCACTACCACTGTTGTTTATCATTTTTGAAATATGAATAAATTCTACCTTTTTTTCAGGCATATGACGATAGAGTGCCAAGCAGATAAAAAAAAAAAAGGAAAAAAAAACGGACAAATTTTTCTGATATCCTGACACATGTCAACAATGACATCTTTATCCATGGATTTCCAACTGTTCAGACAAATTTGAAACTGTTCAATAAAAGTCTCATACTTCTTACTTGAGAAAGATTCAAGTATTATATATTTCATAATTTGATTAACCTTGATATTAAGACAGGAAAGTTGGACGAAGTAACGAGATAAAATAAACATCTTTTATTTTTTACTGTCTTTTATTTATTTCAGTCATTGGACTGTGGCCATACTGGGACACTGTCTTGGAGGGTCTACTCGAACAAATCAACACCAGTACATATTTTTTTAAAGTCTGGCACTTATTCTATTGGTCTCTTTTGCCGAACCGCTGCGTCACGGAGATGTAAACAAACCAACACTGGTGGACAAACACAAACATATAGATACATATACCTACGTGTATACATACACACACACGCACGCACACACACACACACACACACACACACGCACATATGCGCGCGCGTATGCAACTGATTTCCACAGATTAAGGAAGTTCACTTATAAGACATTGGTCGGCCTGATGCTATAGAAGACACTTGCCCAAGATTCCACGCAGTGCGATTGAACTCTTAATCACATAACCTGCTTTCAGCTTTCGCATTTCGAATAGATGATAAAGAAAAAGTTTATATGTTCTCTGATAAGCTAATGCCCAAGATATGGGCAATATTGAACTAAGCTAGATCTGACTAAAACCCGCAGAAATCTGCTGTGTTCTGCAGAACACACACTTGTAACCACCCAGCAAAAAGTAAAAAAAAATATGATAGTAGTAGTTGGCTGCGTCTCGTGTTTCCGAGCTTGCAATCCAGTTCATTTTCCTGGGTGTTTGAACCGCAGATGGCTCCGCAATCCAAGGGTTGCATGAAACATACGGGGACATTGTGGACAAGGGATAGAAGGGGTTGGTTTGGGAAGGAGAAGGCGCTGCTTTCTCTCCTGTCTCTTGAGTTCAGCTCTTACGACTCGAGCTTTCTCGAAGTCCACTGAACCCGTTTTGATGGTGTGTCTCCAGAGGGGTCTGTTTTCCGAGATATCCTCCCAGTGTGCGGGGTCGATGTTGGTGCTTTTCAAGGTTGATTTGAGTTGGTTCTTGTACCGCCCCAAGGGGGCACAGACAGTTCACCGTAGAGACAGTTCTTGGGAAGGCGGTGTTCATTAATCTGACGGACGTGACCTGACCATCGGAGACGATGTTCAATGATCAAGGCTTCGATGCTCAGAAGACCCGATCTTTCAAGCACAGAGTTATTGGTGATGTGATCTTCCCAGTTGATGTTCAGAATAGAACGAAGTTTGGATTGATGGAAGCGCTCTAGTCTCTTCATGATAGAATAGAACTATAAGAACAATGTTATAATTTCTCAATGAATACAAAGTCCCCAGAATTTAAAATGAAGACTTAAGTGACTTAAATTGACTTCAGAATGGAAAAGGAACTTCATTTATCGACCCAAGCGAGATAAAAAACAAAGACAATCTCCGGTGAAGTTTGAATTAGCAATGTTTAAAAATGTAAAGCGCTTCACGAATTTATGTATTATATGTAAGTGTAGAATCACACTAACTTCTATAATGTTTAAACGTTATACAGTACCGGACAAATTTCCGGGACGCTAGGAACCGGAAGTGTCCCGGATTTCTGAATTTTCTGGTATTCTGGAGATAGTCTAAATATATATTTATAGGAATGTTGGGTTATACATCATTAGATGTACACCTGACTTTCCTATATTAAATTAGAAATATGAACGGAACGCTGAACTCCAGACTATCAACACAAACAACATTTATTCATGGTGGAAAATATACATCTTTAATCTTGTTTGTTGAGACGTCTTCGGTGTGTGAGAACATGGTTGTTGGGACGTTGGTATATTGATGTGAGCTGTCTAGCGTGAGTTCGAAAGATGGAGAGACAGCTAGACACGTCCTTGCTCAATCGCTGGCCAGCAAGAAAGAGACAGAATGAAGCGGGAAAGCTTGGATGTTGAATTCCACGCATGCGTGAGACTACGCATGCGCACGGCGTTACTACAGGGCTACCCTTGCCAGTGTGGAACGCACGATAATATAATTTTTTTGTTGGAACGCCTGAGGCAGGATGGCCACTGAAAACCACCCACAAAATGTAACACAAACACACACAAAGAAAAATGAAAGAAATGAATGTGCACTCGTGAGAACATGCATGCAATGTACAAATGAAAGAAAATGTGTGAGTGCACAAGTGTGTGTGTGAGTGAAAACACAGAACATATTAAAAGTGTCTGTAGAGACAAAAACTATATATCCAGTTCGTATGAGAATTACACAAGTTGATTTTGAATGTCCGTACTCAGGAAGTTGTGGTCAGTTGCAGAGCTGTAGTTGAGCATCGATGCTAGTTTCGACCTGTTACCTGGTACTAAATATTCTAGTCGGCTAGCTCTTACTATTTTCCGTGAGGGGATATCCCACTCATACAGTAAAAATAAAACCGAGTGTTTGATATGGTGTGTCCCTGGTGGTGGGGTTGTTGGCGCACGACATTGTGGTAGACACTACATTGGTGGTGAAGACGTCGGCGCAAGAACTGTAATATAGCTGTGTTCTGTATGTATGGTGGTAATGATGTCCTGTTGAAACTGTTGGCGACGTCGGGGGAATGCTCGTAGTTGGTAGTAGTTGTTGTTGTCGTCGCGGTGGTAATCTTGGTTGAACGAAGCTGGTGGCGAAAAGGCTGCTTGGTGATGATGGTGTTTGAAGAGGTACGCTTTTACAGATGGTCGTACAGAGATAATCTCTGTACGACCATTAGCGTCGACCTTGATGAGATTTTTAACCCAAGATGAAATTGCTCGCATGTGACGAGCACGACAGTGCGAACTCATAAAAGGAGAAATGGTGACGAATGGAAAAACAGAGGACTCCTTTTATTTAAACGTGTCACACGGTCGAACACAAAATAATATATCAAAGATGATATACATGATATGTTATACTACGATAACATATGGCCAGTAAAAGGGAGACGATAGAAGATGATAAACACAACCGTATAAAATGAATAACAAGAGATATTTAGTGTGGCATAAAAGATGTATGTGTATGTGAGAGTGTGAATGCGACATATAAGAACATAATAAAAGACAGGCCGTCTATATGTATGTGAGATATTACAGCAGATAGAAAGTCAGTACACGTGAGAGTTTT
Source organism: Octopus bimaculoides (assembly GCF_046866305.1). Taxonomy (NCBI): domain Eukaryota; kingdom Metazoa; phylum Mollusca; class Cephalopoda; order Octopoda; family Octopodidae; genus Octopus; species Octopus bimaculoides. Next base: position 56,621,593 of record NC_142937.1, on the reverse strand, counting down.
ATACCAAGTTCTTGAGTACACAATTGGAAGTATCGCAGGCTGTAATTCTTGTCTGTTTATTATCGTGGTGAAGCTAAGTCACCTAACAGAATCGAAGAGAGAGATTTGCCGCGGTGGTTTAGTTTGGTGTACATAGTAAGTCGTGTTGACTATGGTTGGAGTGGTTGGTGGTCATCGTTGCTTGGTAGTTCAGTCTCCATGGCCGCATTTGTTCTTTGGTCGGGGTCACCAGTTATAGGTTGGTAGTCCAGAATCCATGGCCGCGTTTTTTCTTAGTCGGGGTCACCACTTTATAGGAATGTTGGTTATCAGTTATATAGAAATAGTTGTTATTGTAGCTCAGCGGGCTGCGTGTCTGAATCACGTCGGAGGGTCACCAGTTATAGGAAAGTGGGTTATACATCATTAGATGTACACCTGACTTTCCTATATTAAATTAGGAATTAACGGCAACGCAGAACTCCAGACTATCAACACAAACAACATTTATTCATGGTGGAAAATATACATCTTTAATCTTGTTTGTTGAGATGTCTTCGGTGTGTGAGAACATGGTTGTTGGGACGTTGGTATATTGATGTGAGCTGTCTAAGGTGAGTTCGAAAGATGGAGAGACAGCTAGACACGTCCTTGCTCAATCGCTGGCCAGCAAGAAAGAGACAGAATGAAGCGGGAAAGCTTGGATGTTGAATTCCACGCATGCGTGAGACTACGCATGCGCACGGCGTTACTACATATTTAAAATATAAAATAAACTAAGGAAAGTAAAGAGCTAAACTGTATTTAACAAACTGAAATTAATACACTTCCAAAGCAGGGTCTGTTAGATAGTTATTATTCTACTTAAAATTCTTTAAATATATCACACTGTAGTACCATGTACACTGCATAATGTTTACAGGATGAAAATTACTCAAAAAAAGCAGAGAACATGATTTTATTTAACAGGTACAGGTACGAATTAATATAATTCTCAAGAAGATTATGTTTAATATTTATCAGTCTACTTAAAAACAAAACTATTTTAACATACCATGTACAAATTAACCAACTTTAAAAAAACAAGGCCTGTTTACTCAATTCAGTATATTGCTCAGTATTGCTCAGTATTCTCGGATTTCTGGAAATTCTTGATTTCTAGAAACCCGATAAGAAGTCCAGTACTGAATAATGTCATGCCCAAATGAATGAGATCATAAAACTAACTGACGCACATTTTCAAGAAGCACGGACAAAGAAACGGAAATATATCGTAAAGGAGCGTCATGTTGTGCTAGTTAAAAAACAGATTTACGTCTACGTCGATAGATCAAACAAGTTTTCTTTTTAAATACACTAGTCTATACGTAAACACTTTATGTGTATTCTAGCGTGAACAATTTTTAAAACATCCAGTTCGAAGTGTCTTACTTTGTCAAATACATACAGTGAATGTTCGTAAGATATCTTGTTCTTAATAGCTTAATTCTAGCAGCATCCACTCTTATCTTTTATACTCGCAACATAGTTGTTAAGGCCCTAGGTCAGTCCTGAATGAGCCAGCCTATGATCAAATGTATTATAACTGTTATAATTACGTCAGGTTTCCTAGTTTCAAAATGCTACATTATACAAAGTGTCCTTGGTGTTTTTTTAAGACAGTAAACTGAAAGGATCGATACTTGGCTGTTAATTCTAGAAACTCCTCTGTTGGTCATCAGTTGCTGATATTCTTACTTAAATCTAGATGATACTTGTTTGAGCAGATCTATGGCATTCCGGCCATAAGCAACGCATGTTTTTTCTTCAGACAAAGTGTTTCCAGTATTATTTTATTCAAATATATTTTGGGGTTATTTTTAAAGAAAGCTCGATATGATATGTGGGAAATTTAACTACTTCGGTGGCTCAGTTGTTAAAGTATAAAAGTGAAGTATATCACAGGACTATGTTTTCTTTTAATTCACAAGCACATAAACTTGAACTACCAGCGAATTGCATGGCATTATAGAATTAACAAACAAATCTTTCCCAAAATCACACTATTGTCTTACCTTTCTTTGCCTTGGGTTCTCGACTCCTAATGGAACATATCTCGAAGAGAGAGAGGGGGGAGGGAGGGAGGGAGGAGAGGGAGAGGGAGAGGGAGGGAGGGAGGGAGGGAGGGAGAGGGAGGGAGAGAGAGTGAGAGAGAGAGGGAGAGAGAGGGAGAGAGAGAGAAAGAGAGAGAGAGAGAGAGAGAGAGAGAGAGAGAGAGAGAGAGAGAGAGAGAGAGAGAGAAGATTGATCTCATGATCGGACTGGGTTCGGTATTTGATCAACCCTGAAATGTTGAAAAGTAAAATCGACTTTGGAGGTATTTAAACTTTGTGCTAGAACGAATACTGTAATTCATTGTATCCGACGTTTTAACAAACTGGTCAATTTGCAACCTTATAAAATTTTAAAAATACAAAAGACATATTGTATAAAGTATTCCGAGATAAACTTGTATGAGTTTATATGTCTGCTCAACTAGTGTTAACCTAAATTTAGAAATAAAAGAACAATAACATAACTTAAACTTTGTAAAATTTAAAAAGAACATTAGTTGATCCATTTTTTACGTGACTATGTAGTCAGAACAACTGAATAGAGATTTTTTCTTTTGCACACAAAGCTACGTCGACGCCTCAAGAAAAGGACAATAAGATTTAAAGTAGTGTCTACAGAGAATGACTATCAGGTTTAAACTAGTTTATAGTTATATTAGTAAAAATGCATTTCATGATTAGAATATTGTTAAAAAAAGGCTACTGTATATTTTAGATACGCAAGAAAAGTAAACATTAGTTGATAGTTCTATACCATTTTCATCAGCAATTGACAGAAGGTAAGAACAGATGTGTTTTTCTTCGCTGAGGCTCCTAAGCGAAGTGGAGTATTGGGTTGGCAACTAAGTTCCTGTCGTTTTTTTAAATTTTGGAATTTATTGCGTTGTTAAATTTTGGAATTTATTTTTTCGAGAATTCTGTTTTTGAATCATTTTGGAATCTGTTTTGTTTTTTTTTTCTAGTTAATTTTAGTTAATTTTTGTTTATTTTCAAATCATTAAAATGGAATGTCAAGTTTAAAAAAAACGAGCATTTTCGACACCTCCTTCTTTTTGCTTTTAATCAAAGTTATAAGGCCGCAAAAGCTGCTCGCGACATTTGTGCTGTGTATGGAGAGGGTGCTGTAGCTGAAAGAACCGCTCGTGATTGGTATGCCAAATTCAAAAATGGTAATTTTGACCTCAAAGACGCACCTCGTTCTGGTCGTTCAGTTGAGTTCGATGAAGAACGATTAAACCAACTTTTGCACGAAAATTCTCGTCAAACAACAAGGGAACTGGCAGAGAAAATGGAATGCTCTCACACTGCTATAGAGAAGCATCTTCACGCGATGGGAAAGGTTCAGAAGTATGGAGCATGGGTTCCGCATGCTTTAAGTGACAACAACAAAAATCAACGAGCCACAATCTCCGCTGGTTTGCTTGCTCGTCACCGCTCAACTCATGGACACAAACAACAATTTCTTTACCGAATCATTACTGGCGACGAAAAACGGTACTTGTACATCAATATGAAGCAACGTAAGGAATGGCTTAGCCCCGGTAAACAAGCGACACCGCGCGTGAAACAAGATCTTCATCCGCGTAAAACTTTGTTGTGTGTATGGTGGGACTGGGAAGGGATTATCCATTACGAATAGCTTGAACGGAACCAAACGGTCAACGCAGAACTCTATGTTCAACAGATGGAACGACTCAACACGGCTATTCAAGAGAAAAGACCTAATCGTCAGCATGGAGTTCTGCTGCACGACAACGCTCGCCCTCATATCGCCAATATGACCAAAGAAGCCATTCAAAAGCATGGCTGGGAAGTGCAGCCACACCCGCCGGACTCTCCTGATTTGGCACCAACGGATTTCGACCTCTTTCGATCTCTTTTAAATGCTATTCGCGGCGTTTCGTTCAATACTGATGCAGAATTGAGAGCTTGGTTGGGTCAATTTTTCGAGTTGAAATCGGGTGATTTCTACCAACGAGGTATTGAAAATCTTGTTGAACGTTGGGAAGAAGTTGTAAACAAGGGTGAATACATTATTGATTATTAATTAGTTGTTATTTTTTATTAAACCTTTTAAAAAATTTAAATTAAAAAAAAAAACGTCGGGAACTTAGTTGCCAACCTAATATTTCCGCAGCGAAGTTTTAGTAAACGTAGTAAATTCTACAATATACATGAAAGAAAATCCGCAAGGGAATTCTAAGGAGTAAATACAAAAGCGATATGATTTTACTTACGTAATAATACAGATTGAAAATTATACATTAATTGATTATTCGAGAATTAAAAGATAAAATTTCCACTTAGAGGTGTTTAAAATCTAAAAATGACAAAGGAAGTAACAAAATAGGATTAGTTTAATCAAAATTATTAGAGAATAAAACTAAATATAAATATGGGAGGGTTTCATGTATTTGATTACAACTGAAATTTATACATAAAATTCCACCTAAAAAAAAAACAGCAAAGGAAATAACTCCAAAACAGTCAGCTGATCTAAGATTTTGGATAAAGGCGGCGAGCTGGCAGAATCGTTACCGCGTTTGGCAAGTGCTCCGCGGCATTTCATCCGTCTTTACGTTCTGAGTTCAAATTCCGCCGAGGTAGACTATGTCTTTTATCCTTTTGGGGTCGATAAAATAAGTACTAGTTGGCCACTAGGATCGATGTAATCGATTTATTCCTGCCACAATTTGAAACCAATATTGATAATACAGTTTGAAGTGGATCTGGTTTTTAAAGATTGCGGGTTAAATACGAAATCGTGTATTTGTTTGCATAAAATAAAAGAAATACTGACAAAGAATTGAACACGGAATGCCATTCACATGACAACTACAGCGGAAGCACATTTTTAATTGTTTAGTTGCGATAAAGAGGCAATAGAGAAATGTATGGTACCAATTTGGAACAAAATAAAGTACGTCAGCTGTGGAAGAAGAAATGCCACGGTAGAGGCGCAATTCGCTGACTTGAACACAGAAAAAGAGCTGTCAACAATGACGTTGAAAAACGACGAGATAATTCTTCTCCCAACTTATTTAGGCAGAAGAACTGCCAAAATTAAAGTAGAGGAAATTCCGACGGGTTTGGGAGTATTATGGATAGCAGAAACCATTACATATGATATGAGGAAAGAATGACAATATTACAAATGCAAAAGAAAAAAAGGAGGTGGAGAACTGGAAGGGCCAGTCCCTTGAGATTGTGGTCCAAGCCAGCCCCGAAGACCTCGATAGGGTGTTTATAGAGGAGGGGCTGAGTGTAAGAGTTGGCGTTGAGGGGCGTAGACCACGCTGCTTTAAGTGCGGCGAAAAAGGTCTAGAATTGAAGGGACGTTAACTAAGGAATTAGATGAGGCCACGGAGTCTGGCTCTGCATCCAGAGCAATGGCAGCGAGAGCGGTTTTGTACCGTCATCTCAAAGCCAAACACGAAGGATGTAGAGTCAGAGCTGGACGGAAGGTCCTGTTAAGTTGCTTGGAGTCTGGTTTGGACCGGATTCTCAGACGGAGAAGAATTGGAGTGAGGTGGCAGACAGGGTGGCAGCCCCAATCCGAACCTGGTCTGGAAGGGCGGAGGTGGTGCAGGTGTATATTGCATCTGTTATCACCTACCGTCTGAACGTTGTCCCTTGCGCTGATTCATGGCTAAACAAGTTGGAACGCCTTCTCTTTCGCTTTTTGTGGAAGGGATAAAAACCGCTTGTGAGGCACTCTGCCTACTGCCAAAAACCGCTAAAAGGTGGGTTAGGGATGCCGTGGCTGATGATGCGCAAATATGCGCTGAGGCTGAGGAACCTTTGGCTCTATCCGGAGGGTGACCAGGTGTGGAATCCGCTGGCGGAGACATTCTTTCCGCGACTGACCTCCTTGGAGGAATTCAAACCCAATTTCATAAAAAGATGGAACCTGGCTGAATGGCAAAAAGAGTGCCGACAGGCACTCGTGCTAATCCACAAAGCGTGCAAAGCCGGCAGCGGGAGTACCACCTCGATACTCTATAGCGGGCTAGTAGAGTTCAAGAGGGGTGACGTCCTAGGAGAAGCTCTGGGGCTCGATGAGGGCCAGCTAGCCAACCTGTTTCAAAGAACTTTCGGGTCGGGGTACCTGAATAACTACCAGAAATCCCTGACCTGGCAGTGCTATAGGAATGCTTTACCTGTTCGTGATAAACTGTCTAGGCATAGGATGTCTGTGCCACCGGCATGCCCAAGGTGCGGGCAGGATGATGAAACCGTTCTGCACGCCCCTATTCAGTGCCCGGAGCTTTCGGGCTTGATAGTTTATGCAGAACACGCGCTGTCGCATCTAGGAAGAGTACACCTATGAGCTGAGTGCATGATTAAGATTGCACCGCCTCCCAGACTATCAAAGGGAGGTAAGGCATGTTTTCTATGCACAGACGGTTAGAAAAGTTTCCCAAAATCACACAGGCTAAGTTGAAAGAGGGTACCTTTGTCGGACTCCAAATTAGAGAAGTACTCAAAGATGTCAACTTTAAGGCAACACTGGATGCACCGGAACTGCATGCCTGGAATGCTTTCAATTGGATCTGTGAGAATTTCTTGGGAAACAAGAAGGCAATGGACTACAAGGATGGCATCAAGAATCTTCTGAAATGTTATTCAGCAATGGGTTGTCGCATGTCACTGAAAGTTCACTTCTTGGACTCCCATCTGGATTTCTTCGCAGATAACCTTGGAGCAGTGTCTGCTGAACATGGTGAAAGATTTCACCAGGATATTCGTGCTATAGAGAAACGGTACCAAGGCTTCTGGAATGACAGTATGCTGGCTGACTACTGCTGGACACTTTACCGTGATCAACCTTTAGGAGAGTGGGTTATATATCTTTAGATATATACCTAACTTTCCTACATTAAATTGGAAGAGAACTGAACGCAGAAACTCCAAACTGATCAACAACAACAAATATTTATTGTTCGGTGGAAAAGGAAAACAGCTTCTAATTGTCCGGTTTTAGAGTAGCCTGAAATGTAGATGTACGGTTCTTCGTGCTGGTGTCGTTATAGAGACAACTTGGTTCAACCACACTCAAATGGGAGAGCTTGCTTAGACGTCTTGCTTGGTCGCTGTCTGCCTTGGTAAGAGACCAAATAATAGCGGGAACGCTTCGATGTTGAAACCCACGCATGCGTGGTTAAGGATTCAGTAATGGCGCCTGCCTTTTGGCGCCAATATGACGTCACTACAATGGCCCCCCTTTGAGTGTGAAACACGAAATTTAAAAAATTTTGGAGGGACGACTGAGGTGAGATGGTCATCGAAAACCACGCAGAAAATGTGGCACAAATATATATCAAAACACTCGGTTTTATCTTCACTGTATGAGTGGGATTTATCCACTCACGCACAACAGTCAGAGCTAGCCGATTTGGATATTTAATACCAGGTAACAGGTCGAAACTGGCATCGATGCTCAACCACAGCTCCGCAACTGACCAACAACCTCCCGCGTATGGACATACTATAGTCTTGTGTAACTCTTTACGAACCGGATACATAGTTTTTTTTTTCTGAATGGAAGAAAAATGTTCAATAAAAAAAAAAAACTGAAATTGTCCAGTAAAAACACAATAAATCAAACGTAAATAGTTCTTTCCAATTTCTTGGGCCAATGCACCGTCCTGCCAAACCTAGTGACATAAGGTTCGCTAGGGTTCCTTTGCAACGACAAAGGTGGTGTAATCGTTGGTGTGTGTGATAGTGATGGTGCTGATGTTGGTGTATGCATTGGTAAAGGCGTTGACAATGTATGTGGTGATAGTGGTGTGTGCGGCATTTGAAATACGGGCATGTCGTCCACGGGAGTTGAAGGTTTGTCAAGGTACGCTATTTTCAGACGGTCGACAGATACAATTTCTGTACGACCATTAGCGTCGACCTTGAAAAACTTTGGAGTGCGAGAAAGCACACGATAGGTTCCTTTGTAAGGAGAAACAAGGGGTCCTTTGACAGAACCATCCCTAATAAACACATGAGACCAAGACTCAATGTCCGCTGACACTCTAAAGGGAGGTGACTGTTGTCTGGGGCCCATAGATGGAAGATTGGAGAAATACTCTCGCAACCGAGTAACATAGGACTCTGGGTGTGGTGGTTGTGATGAGTCTGGTACCACCATCGCACCTGGCAACGTCAACGTGGTGCCGTAAAGAAGCTCCGCCGAGGAGTAACCCAGGTCAGCTTTTACCGCAGTCCGGCATCCAAGGAGGACAACCGGAAGAATTTCAACCCAAAACTGCGGGTTGGGCGAGGCGCGCAAGGCGGCCTTAAGTTGTCGATGAAACCGCTCAACCATCCCATTAGAAGCGGGATGGTAGCTGGTGGTGCGTATACGATGCACCCCCAGGATTCGTGATAGGTCACGAAAAAGCGCGGCCTCAAATTGCCGGCCACGATCTGTGGTCAAACTGACCGGTACTCCGAACCTCGACACCCACCCAGAAACGAAAGCCTGGGCAACTGTCTCAGAAGTAATATCTGCTATAGGAATGGCTTCTGGCCAATGTGAGAAACGGTCAACACAAGTTAACAGGTATGAGAACCCGCGACACACTGGTAACGGTCCAACCAAATCAAGATGGACGTGACAGAAACGGGCTTCAGGAGAAGGAAATTGTCCAAGAGGGGCACGAACGTGCCTATGGACCTTCGCACTCTGGCACTTCATGCAGGAGCGTGCCCAAGTGGCAATTGATCGCCGCATATTGGGCCAGAAAAACCGAGCAGTGATAAGCTTTACTGTTGCTGAGATGCCCGGATGTGACAAAGAATGAAGGGCATCAAACACAGAACGTTAATGGTTCGTAGGTACTAAAGGCCTAGGAGAACCTGTGGATGTGTCACATAATATAGAGCCCTCGGATGAAGGAAGTGGAAGATAAGCAAATTTACAGTTGCTGAATTTTGACGAAGTCAAATCTAAACTTGATAAAGAAGGTTGCTCCTGTGAAATTGCCAGTAAATCAATTTCCGCGGGAGTGGAAATAGAATGCACAGGAAGTCGAGGAAGAGCATCAGCTGGAATATTCTCTTTCCCTGGCACATGACGAATGTCACCTGTAAATTGTGAGATAAAATCCAGGTGACGAAAAGCACGAGGAGAGAGCTTGTCCGTTTTAGAGGACAGAGCAAAAGTGAGTGGCTTGTGATCAGTATAAATCACAAACTCTCGTCCCTCGAGTTGGTGTTGAAAATACCGAATCGACAGATAGATCGCCAATAGCTCACGATCAAAAGTACTATACCTGCGTTCGGCAGGCTGTAATTTACAAGAAAAGAAAGCCAAAGGTTTTGTTTGATTGTCTACAGTGTGCTGCAAAACAGCACCGACCGCAGAATCGGAAGCATCCACAGATAAAGAAAGCGGAGCATCAGGAGCAGGATGTGCAAGAACAGGAACGGAGGATAACTCCTATTTCACAGACTCAAAAGCAGATAACGCCTCATCAGTAAGAGTGAGTCCAGCATCCTTCTTAGAATGGCCTTGCAGTAGCCTCGTTAAAGGAAGTAGTTTGTATGCACACCGGTCAATGAATCTCCTGTAAAAATTGACCATGCCTAAAAAATGGCGCAACTGTTGCAGAGAGGTTGGAGGTGCGATGCGTTGAATTGCATCGACTTTAGCAGGAAGAGGTTTGATCCCATTAGAATCAACCAAATGTCCCAGAAAATTCAGGGATGACTGCCCGAAAAGACACTTGTCGGGATTAATCTTCACATTATAACCTCGAAGACGCTGAAAAAGTTGCGACAAATGGTGGAGATGATTCTCTTCCGAATCACTAGCGATGAGTATATCATCGACATAAGCGAATACAAAATCAAGTCCACGAACGACCTCATCCATAAACCTCTGAAAAGTGCTAGTAGCATTACGCAAACCAAAACTCATAAATAGAAATTCAAAACAACTGAAAGGTGTAGTGATGGCTGTTTTAGGGATATCCTCTGGATTTACTGGTATCTGATGATAGGCCCGTACCAGATCAATCTTAGAGAAAATGGTGCATCCATGCAGGTTCGCCGAGAAATCCTGCAAATTCCTGATGGGATAGCGATCAGCTATCGTCACTGCATTTAGTCTCCGATAGTCCCCCACCGGGCGAAAATCCGAATCCCTTTTACGGGCTAAATGTAGAGGAGATGCCCATGGGCTGGTGGAGGGGCGAATGAGGCCGAGTTGAAGCATGTGCTCAAACTCGGCCTTGGCCGTCTTAAGACGATCAGGCGCTAGGCGACGTGGCCGAGAAAAAACCGGAGGACCAGTCGTCGTGATATAATGGAGGGTGGAATGTGCAGGTTTAACCGGCTTAAAAGTAATATCCACCAACTCCGGAAAAGACGCTAAAAGAGAATAAAAAGCGTCCCCAGCAGTGGCAATAAAAAATGCTGGGCTAAGAGGAGAATTGATAGAGCTCCTTGCCGGCGTGGAAAGGGATGTCGAGTCATCGACAAGCCTTCGACGTCGGACATCTACCAATAATTGAAAATGATTTAAAAAATCCGCACCCAAAATGGGATGTGGAATGTCAGCTATGACAAAAACCCATTGAAAGTCTCTGCGAAGACCAATGTCTAAACGTAGAGAAAGCTGACCAAAAGTAGGAATCGGAGATGAATCAACAGCGTGCAAAACGATTTCAGAACGGCGAGGTTTGTCGACTGTTAGACGAAGCGGCCAAATACTACAACAGGAACCAGTGTCAACCATGAAGAATTTCTTCGACACTTGGTCCTGGACGAATATTGCACGATTAAAAACAGGTTGGGTGGAGGAAAGGGACGTGCGCACTTTCTCCTCTACTTGTTTCCCGACGCCTTGAACGAACAAGGCTGAATACATTTTGTCGCCTTGTTCGAAAAGTTTGCATGGTACCAACACAGACCTTGCTTCTTCCAGGTAGCTCCCCGATCTCGAGAAAATTTTCGAGACCGGGAAACGCTACGAGATTGGGAACCACCACAAGATCTCGAGAAACAGAGGTTATTTACGGTGCGAGTGAGCTCCTGAATGCTACGTAGCAAATCCTCATTGGTCACTGAAGAGGACTGCCTTGCAGGATCTGCGGAAGCAGTACGTGGTGTGTCCGTGGAGGACTCAGAGCAATTTGAAACAAGTCGAGTCTCTCCGGCGAATGAAAGCAGGCTTGGCAACGCACACATATTGGTAATGATTCCGTCAAAGGTAAAATAGGAAGAAACAATAACGAAAAACGTATAAAATATGCAAAAGGCCAAAAAAAATTTCACCGCAAATGGAAAAGGAAACACTATTTTTTTCTGTACCTTTTTGTTTTCCTCTGTAATGTATGTGCACAATGGAAAACGAAAGAAGAAAAGAAATATTCGCTAAAAAAAAACAAACAATGTGGTTGCCTTCTGTATTTTTCTTTTGTATTGTTTTCCTTTTTTTTTTTTATTGTAGTGTGTTTAGTTGTGAGCTTGTACTGTCTGCGGGAAAAAAATTTTTTTCTTTTTTTTTTGAAAACCCACCTTGACGTGCCTGAATGGAAATGGAAAATAATAGTCAGAAAGAAAGAAAAAAAAAACGTCTGTGTCAGCTTGGCACAATGTGAGTTCGTATAGTCGGAAATGCTATAGAGTCAATATCTCACTGTGAAATTGTTCAAAAAGTCGTCATGATGATGATGATGACGGCGGCCGGAAACTCGTGTTGCTCATACCAATGATGATGCTGATCAGTCCAGATTGTCGTGGCTGCAGTCGTTCCTTAGTCGGGGTCACCACTTTAGGAGAGTGGGTTATATATCTTTAGATATACACCTAACTCTCCTACATTAAATTAGAAGAGAACTGAACGCAGAAACTCCAAACTGATCAACAACAACAAATATTTATTGTTCGGTGGAAAAGGAAAACAGCTTCTAATTGTCCGGTTTTAGAGTAGCCTGAAATGTAGATGTACGGTTCTTCGTGCTGGTGTCGTTATAGAGACAACTTGGTTCAACCACACTCAAATGGGAGAGCTTGCTTAGACGTCTTGCTTGGTCGCTGTCTGCCTTGGTAAGAGACCGAATAATAGCGGGAACGCTTCGATGGTTAAGGATTCAGTAATGGCGCCTGCCTTTTGGCGCCAATATGACGTCACTACAAACCAAATCAGGAACACCGCAGGAAATCCAGATCACAATGTTTCTAACTCTGTTGTTCTAATCTAACTTTGTTTTGTCTGACCCATTTTTTTTTTGTATATTCACTCTATGTAGAATGATAGTGATGATTTTTAACTCAATAAACTCATTTACTTTCTGAATTTAATATGTCCTTATTTATTACGTTAATGATTTCATATACACAAATATGTAGATTTGCATGTATCTACTGAAAAATTGATATGTGCTGCATACGAATGGAGTGAAAGTTTGAAATCAGCATGAAAAATTAGTCAGAAAAAAGTTGGTTTGCATTCATGATGAGTATAATACATTTAATTTTGTTGACCAGTGTAATCAGAGTGACACAAATTAGAGCCGATGACAAGCAAAATTTCACCAGCAAGCATCCTATTTATTTGTTTTCACACCCCTCATTAAGGCTATATCCATTCTCTCTCGCGCTTCCCACTCCCATTTTCTTCTTAATTTGCTTACTATTCATATTTATTCACACTTTCCTTTTCACAATGCTTTCGATCTATATTCAACCTGTTATGTAAGACTTCGTCGTTCAGAAATTGCACTTACAATTCGTTGAAAATTCATGGGTTATTTCCCGATTTTAGTGAGAATTTCTACACAAATATAGGTGCAGGCATAGCAGTGTAGTAAGAAGTTTACTTCCCAACCACATAGTTTCCGGTTCAGTCCACTGTGCAGCACCTTGGACAAGTGTTTCCACTATTGTCCTGAGCCGAGCAAAGCTTCGTGAGTGGATTTGTTAGACGGAAACTGAAAGAAGCCCGCCGTCTACACACACACATACACACACATACGTAAGTGCGTACTACGTATGTATGTATGTATGTAAATATGTATATATATATGTCTGTAAATATGTATATATATATATGTATGGGTGTGTATATATGTGTGAATGTCTGTAAATATGTATATATGAATAATTTTAATTATATATATATACTATTTTTTATCTTTTATATTTTATTTATATATATATATATATATATATATATATATATATATATATATATATATTATTTATTTATTTATTTTATTTTATTTATTTATTTATTAAAAAAAATTTTTTTTTTTTGATGAGCTGCTCCACATCGGTCACCGGAGTGATATTTGATCACTTTACAGAGTGTCTGAGTGTCGGTTAGGTGTCTGGAATGGGACGGCTTACCTCATGGGCAGGTAGAAGCTCTTTAACCTTGGTTGGTAATCTACCTAGGAGAAGGAAATCTCCGAAATAAAACCTGAGGCCTTGGAAATTCCTGGTTTTGTCAATTCTCTTGTCACACCGGTGAAAGTCTTCTTGGGCTAATAAGTGGGGGTAGTGTAGTGCAAACTACACCCACTAAAAATTATTCATCTGCACAGGTACTTCCTGTACTCCAAATCTTAGTAAAATCATTCAATTGGTTGGTTGGCAGAAACCTAAAAATGCACCTGTAACTTATTTTAAAATGTCTGAAACAAATTCAGTAAATGGCAAAAAAGGCTTGGGAACATCAGGGGAACAGGTCTGGCCCGGCAGGTGTCCCAGTGTATCACAGGCTGGACCCGGTCGTCATCCTGCCACTGTGGTCAAACAGTCCTCAAGAAAAAGTAAAAATAAACATCGTTTGAATTTCGGCTGTTGGAATGTGCGCACACTTCTTGATGATAATTTCACGAAGAGGCCAGAAAGGCGTACTGCACTTATTGCATGTGAGCTAAAGAAATATTCCCTTGATATAGTTGCGCTCTCTGAAACTCGTCTCTCTGGTGAGGGTCAAGTAATGGAATCTGCTTATGGATATACTATCTTCTGGAAAGGCCTACATAAGGGTCAGCGTAGAGAATCTGGTGTTGGGTTTGCTCTCAAGAATACATTAGTGTCCTCCATTGCAGAGCTTCCAAGTGATATATCTGACCGGATCATGTCATGCCGTATCAAACTGACAAAAGGTAGGTTTCTTACCGTTGTCAGTATTTATGCACCAACAATGTCCCATTCTGATGAAACTGTGGGACAGTTTTATGACAATCTAGCAAGATTATTGAGGAAAGTACCAATTTCTGACAAGCTGGTCATTTTGGGAGATTTCAATGCAAGAGTTGGAAGGGACTATGTTTCATGGCCTGTTTTAGGTCGACATGGGATTGGAAAATGCAATAGAAATGGAGTAGCTCTTTTGACGTTTTGTACTGAGAATGATCTGGTTGTCACCAACACTCTGTTTAAGCAGAAAAATAAATATAAAGCCACCTGGATGCACCCAAGATCTAAGCACTGGCATCTCATAGATTATATTTTGATTAGGAAATGTGATATGAAAGACGTTTCTAGCGTTCGGGTCATGAGAGGGGCAGAGAGCTGGACTGACCATCATCTACTGCGTGGCAAAATAGATTTTTCGATAAAACCTAAAAACCGACAGTCTGGTCCTAAGATACCCAAAAAGTTAAATGTTGCAAACTTTAAATTATCAAGCAACTTGCAAAGATTCCACGACGCTATAGAAAGTATTAATCTTGACCCAAACAATTTATGGGAAGATTTCAAAACAAAAGTATTTCAGGCTGCAAGTTCGTCAGTGGGATTTAAATCTCATAAATCCAGAGATTGGTTCTCAGATAGATCAGCAGAAATTCATGATCTACTTTTAGAAAAACAAAACTTAGGCAATACACTGCTCTCTCAGTCATTGAATCCCAACTCAAATGAAACTTACAGAAAGCTGAAAAGGAGGGTGCAAACTGCTCTAAGGAAAATTAAACAGGAATGGTGGAATGATAGGGCAAAAGGGGCACAAGAAGCAGCTGATAGAAATGATGCCAGTTGTTTGTATTCTTATGTTAGGGAGGTATATGGTCCAAAATCTTCTTCAATAGCTCCAGTGAGAACAGAAGATGGATGTTTTCTTCTGACTGACACCGCTTCTATTCATAAGCGTTGGGTAGAACATTTCTCTGCACTTTTGAATAGACCATCATCCGTTAATATGAGGACGATAGAAAAAATTGAACAACTTCCAGTTATAGAAGAAATGGCATTTGAACCAACTCTAAATGACATTTATTTAGCTATGAATAAGCTGAATAACAACAAGTCTCCAGGATCTGATGGAATCTGTGCAGAAGTCTTGAAATATGGGGTGACAAAATGATGGAACTCTTAAATATTTTAATTTGTCACTGTTGGAGAAGTGAGAAAGTGCCTCAAGACTGGATTGATGCCATGCTTGTCTCCTTATATAAATCGGGGCCAAAGGATCTGTGTGGTAATTTTCGTGGGATTTCCCTTTTGTCTGTGGTTGGAAAGGTGCTCGCACGCATTTTGTTAGAACGTTTAAATACCTTTATAGTTCCAAGTATGGTGTCTGAGTCTCAGTGTGGTTTTCGTTCCTCCAGGGGCACAGCTGATTGTATCTTTACTGTCAGACAATTACAGGAGAAGTGCATTGAACAGAATCTTGCTCTGTACCATTGCTTTGTTGATTTGAGCAAAGCATTCGATACTGTTAATCGAAGTGCTCTGTGGCTAATTCTGGGGAAAATTGGTTGCCCAGAAAAGTTTATAAACATGGTCAAGGCTTTGCATCAGGATATGAGAGCTAGGGTTAATTTTGGAATCTTTCTGAATCTTTTGCTGTGGAAAATGGAGTAAAGCAGGGAGACCTTGATGCACCCACCCTCTTTGCAATATGCTTTGCCGTTGTGGTGTCACATTCCTTTCAAAACTCTGAGGAGGGTATCTACATAAAATATCGAACAACGGGGAATGTTTTTAATTTGACCCGACTGAAGTTTAAAACGAAGGTTTTTACTTCACTTATTAGGGAACTTTTGTATGTTGACGATTGCGTTCTGGTTAGTCATTCTGAATCGGGTCTGCAATCCCTTGTATCTGCATTTGATGCAGCTTGTGATGATTTTGGCCTGACCATCAATCTGAAAAAAACAGTTGTAATGTATCAACCTGCGTATGGTGCTGTTTGTAACCCCCCTAAAATTTTTGTTAAGGGAAAGTTACTTGAGGTTGTCAATTCATTTGTCTACCTGGGAAGCTCTGTTCAAGATGATGGAAATCTTGATACGGAAATACACCTGCGAATTCAAAGGGCAGCAAAAGCATTTGGTGGCTTGGAGTCACGCGTCTGGCGCCAGCGACATATAAATAACAATACAAAGCTGGCTCTTTACAAATCATTTGTCTTAACATACCTATTGTATTCCTGTGAAACTTGGACCTGTTATGAAAGGCATTTTAAAATGTTAGAAAAATTCCACCAAAAATGCCTTCGTCATATTTTAAGAATTAAATGGAATTCTTTTACTCCAAACACAGATATCCTTGCATCTGCAGGCATCCCCTCAATTAAAGCCATGATTTTGAGGAACCAATTGAGATGGTGTGGCCATATTGTTCGAATGGCAGATGAACGCATGCCGAAACAGCTGTTTTATGGTGAGCTTGCAGAGGGGAAACGTTATCGGCATAAACCTAAAAAAAGGTTTAAGGATGGCATAAGGACTGCTATGAAGTCAATTGGAATGACTCCAAAAGATATAGAAGTCCTCGCTTCAGATCGAGTTGGATGGCGAACAAGGGTGTGGAGTGGAGTGAAAGCATTTGAAGAGGCCAGGATGATGCAAGCAGGGCTCAAGAGATATTTAAGGAAAAATGTAAAGACTGAGAAGGTGAATGACAAGGACCTTTTTGTGTGCACAGTCTGTGACAGACCATGTCTGTCCTTGGCAGGCCTCAAATCTCACCTGCGAACCCATGGAAAACAAACCTCATCCAGCTATTCTGATTATATGTCTGTGCACACGTTTGAATGTGGTGTGTGCCAGAGGGTTTGCAAATCCAATGGGGGTCTTAAAAGACATGTTAGGATCCACAATGAGCAGAACTTACTTGCAGGTATTGGTAGTGCAAATCAGAGGTGCAATCTGTGTGGGTGTTTTTTCAAAACACTGTCTGGTTTAAAAAGCCACATCAGACGCCATGAAAGGGCTAAGGTGTAGGTGCAGGAGGTGGTCAAACTCTGTTTAAGGAATAGACAACCACCATGTATGTATGTATGTATGTATGTAATCCATATGTGTGTGCCTTTCTGTTTTGTGGCCTCCCACCACCGTTTGACAACCGGTTTTGGTTTGTTTACATCTCCTCCAAGGTGATGCCTGTAACAGAATGTCCGGTATCCACAGACAACCAAATCTCTCTGTCAGCGATATATGGAATTTCAGCGGCTCCTGGTCAGTTCCAAGCAGTCGATCATTTTGCGGACATCTATCAACGTGTGGTGTGAACCGGTTTAACTTTCACAGGCGTCCCCGACATTTGAGCATCTCCCCAGCCGAACTCTCGGCCCTTCGATGTCTCCGACGCTGCAAAGACATTATCATAAAATCGGCCGACAAAGGTGGAGCCGTTGTGGTGTGGCACGCAGAACTCTCCGCCAACTTCAAGACACCTATTGCCCTCTGCCCTCTGCCCTCCAACCCCTCGCCTAGCTACCAATACACTGTGTCCTCCACTATCTATGACCTCATCTCCTCTTCCCGTCTCCATTCCACCGCCTCCAATCTGATTGTCCGCACTCTTCACCCCCCACTATTTACTTCCTTCTCCAAATCCACAAGACCAACAACCCTGGCCGCCACATCGTCTCCTCCTGTAACTGCCCCACGGAGCTGATCTCGAAATACCTCGAGATGGCTTCCCTCCCCTCATACATCCACGACACTAACCATGCTCTTCGTCTTTTCAACTTTTTCTCCTTCCCTCCTGGCCCCTCTAAACTTCTCTTCACTCTTGATATCAAGAGTCTATATACGGTGATCCCACACAACGAAGGACTTCTTTCCCCCTAGACACTTCCTAGAGCTTCAACCCAACCCCAACCTGATACGTCCACACTTCTTCGTCTGACCGAACTTGTTCTCTCCCTCAACTGCTTCTCGTTCGCGGGGTAGTTTTACCAACAAATTTCGGGAGTGGCCATGGGAACGAGAATGGGCTCCAACTATGCGAACCTATTCGCTGGCTACGTTGAGGCCCAAATATTTTCAAGATTCACTAGTCCCACTCCTGAACTATACGGTCGTTATATTGATGACTGTATCGGTGCTACCCGCTCTCCCGCGAACAACTAGACTCTTTTCTCTCTTTTGTCTAATCCTTCTATCCTGCCCTCGAATTCTCCTGCATCATTTCCAACACTTCCGTTGCCTTTCTCGACATTTCAGTCAACATACACAGCTCTGCTCTTACTACCTCCATCCACTACAAGCACACCGACTCACACTCATACCTTAACTTCTCTTCCTCCCACCCTACCAACACCAAGCTCTCCATCCTCTACTCCCAATTCCTCCGTCTGCGCAGGGTCTACAGTGACAATCATGACTTTGAGACTCAGTCTCAACTCATGGCTCGCTACTTCATCCTTCGTGGATATCACTTTACCGCTATCTACATCGCCCTTGCCAGAGCACGTTCCATGGACCGTGCCGCTGCTCTCTCTCCTCGCACTCGCCCCGTCGTTGCCCGTTTCCCTGTTTCCCCTCACCTACCACCTCTCCACTCTGCCCCTCCAGCACACCATTCTCCAAGCCTTCCGGCGACCCCAGTTCAAGTCTTCTACTTCGCACATCTTCCCCAACATACCCCTTCCCTCCTTCAAACGAACCCACAGTCTACCTTATCACTTCATTGATACTCCACCCCCATACACTTATACACACATATACGACAGGTTTCTTTCAAATACAGACACAAAGACACACACACATAAATACACACACATGCACGTACATATATATACATATATATAAAGGTTTGTATGTGTGTGTGTGTGTGTGTGTGTATCTGTGTGTGTGTGTGTGTGTGTGTGTGTGTGTGTGTTGTGCGCGCGCGCGTTTGCGTATGTTCCATCCGCATTCAAAAACTGAGTTGTCAATTTTGACGTATGGGGTATCAAAAGATTCAGAAATCTTTCGGCTACCAAATTAACTTTATTTTCATGTACATATTTTCTACGTTATCTTAACAATCAGCTATAGTTATTTGAAAGATACCGCTCTACAACAATCAGGTTTCATTAGAAAGTGAAAATAGTTTCACACTTTCAATTTCAACCAAAATTACAGTGTTGCATTACGAGAATCACGATGTATGAATAATGAAAGTAATGTTTCTCCGAATTAGTCACGTCTGTACTATAATAATGCTACTTATCATCTATCTACCGAATAAACTGTTTTTGTTACAACTTTTTCTTACTATTAAAATAACCTCGGAAACCAAGTCGGGTCGCACAATTTTGAGGTCATTTTCGGGCAATATCTCGATTTGCTTCTGTTTCACTTTCGTCCAATGTTTCACGTAAGCGTAGAATTCTATTCAGGCAAACATTTATGAAAATGTACACATAAATATTGTATTTAAATAAGCTACAATCCAAAAAATTTCATTAAAAGACATCCACACACTCTCTCTCACATGCACACGCACACATACATATAAAAAAGATATATGCATATGTGTTTGTGTATGCGTATATGAAAGATAATGGGTGTGAATGTGTATGTGTGTGTGTGTGTGTGAGAGAGAGAGAGAGAGTGAGTTTGCACCACTTACACATATATGCAAAAAATACATACATGACAACACACATCTTCACTCACTCACACTCTCTCTCACGCACACAGACACACACATA